>NC_051389.1:25725117-25755117 GCF_015228065.2 Penaeus monodon
TTTTTTAAATTTTTTATTATTTTTTGTTTTATATTAATATATTAATTATTATATTATTATATATATATTTCATTTATTTTGTGTATATAATAAATATTAATATATATAATATCTTTATTATATTAAAATATTTATATATTTATTTTATTTTTTATATTGTTGGTGTGTGTGTGTGTATGTTGTGTGTGTGGGGTTTTTTGTGTGTGTGTGTATTTATATTATATTATATATTATATTTATTCTTATATTTTATTTTTTTCTTGTTATGATTTTTTTTTTTTTTTTATTTTATTATTTTATTTCATTATTGCATGGTTATTACTTTATATTACTATTATTTTATTATTATTATCATTATTTTTATTATTATTATTATTATTATTTTTTATTATTATTATTATTTTTATTATAATTTTTAATTCTCTCGTTTTATTATTTATCTTTATCATAACAATTATTATTATTGCCCTTTTAACCACACACACCATTTATATATTTTATATATATATATATATATTATATATATAATATTATATATATATAATATTAATATAAAATATATATATATTTTATATTATTATATAACACACTCACACACCATACCACACACTCACACCACACAACACCAAACCACACACATATATATAAAATTATATATTATATATATATAATATATATATATATATATAAATTATATATACTACACAAACCACCCACACACACACACCTATATCTGTATCTATGTATATATATATATATATATATATATATATATATTAAAAATATATAATATATTAAAAACATATTATAAATAAAAATATATATATTTTATAATATCAAAAATTAAATAATAATATAATAATATATAATATAAAAAAAAAATTTATATATAAAATAAAATATAAATTTTTATAATATATATATAATAAATATATATATAATAAAAAATATTATATTATATATATAATGTCATACATATTTCATATTATATATAAATATTAATATATATTATATATTATATATATATTTATATATAAAACATATATATTTTAATTTTATAATATATATATATTATATTTTATATATTATATATATATATAAATTCTATATTATAATATATATATATAAAATTTATTATTATTTTTTAAAATTTTTTTTGTTTTTTTTATTTAAAATTTTATTATAATAATATTTATTATTTTTATTATGGTGTGGGGGGGTGGGTTTTGGGGTTTTGGGGTTGGTGGTGGTGTGGGGGGGGGTGGGGTTTGATCATTTAATTTTTTAAATTTAATTAAAATTTTTTATAATTTAATTAAATTTTTTTGTAAAAAAATTTTAAATAACCAAATTTTAAATTTAAAATATTTTTTAAAAAAAAAAGGGGGGGATGGTTTTTTTTTGTGGGGGGCGGGGGGGCATGCCATATTAAGACACCCTGTAAAAGGTAGTCCTGACTTTACCCCTTATTTTTAAATAACTTGAATGGGATTTTTATAAAATGGGGTGTGGGGGTGGTGTGGTGGTCATGGGGGTTGGTGGGTGGTGGTTGCGGGGTGTGGGGGGATTGTGTGTTTAGCAAAAAATTAAATGAAATTGAAAATTAAAATTTTTTATACAATCTTCCTGGTTCGTTTTCTTTCAATAAAGCCCCATAAATGCAACAAAAAATTTTAAAATTTAAAATATTTTAAAATTAAAACCCCAAAAAAAGATAAAGGGCAGATGCCCCTTAAAACAAAATTTAAGGGGGGACTACTTAATAAATAAAAATAGAATAAATAGTAATAAATAATATATGATTATATATTATTATAGATAAATATGATTATATTAATATAATATGTTGTGTGGGGTTTTGGTTTTTGGTTGTGTGTGTGTGTGTGTGTGTGTGTGTGTTTGTGTGGTGTGTGTGTAGTGTGGTGGTGTGTGGGGTGGGGTTTTTGTGTTTGTCCATATATTTATATAATATATATAATATATATAAATAATTATATTAATATATATATATTTTTTTTTTTTTTTTTTTTCTTTCCCCTTTTTTTAATATAATAAATATTTTTTTATATAAAATTTTTTATAGTATATATATATATATATAATATATATTATTTTAAAATAATATAAAAATATATTATATATTATATAATATATTAATTATTTTAAAATTATATTTTTTAAAAATATACTATTATAATAAATAAAAATTTGGGGATAATATATATATATAAAAAAAATTGAATAATTAAAAATAATAGAAAAAAAAATTTTTAAAAATATAAAAATAAATATATGGGTGGTTGGGGGTTTGGGGTGATTTTTTGTGTGGTTGGGTTGTTTTGGTGTTGGGGGGTTTTGGGGGTTTTTTGGGGGGGGGGGGATTTTTTGTGTTCAAAAATACAAAAATAAATAATTAAATTTAATTAAAAAAAAATTTTTTTTTTTTTTTTTTTTTTTTTTTTTTTTTATAAAAAAAATATAAATAATGTTTGTTTTTGAAAATTTAAAATTTTTGGGTGGTTTTAAAAAAAAAAAAAAAAAAAAAAAAAAAATAAAAAAAAGTTAATAAAAAAAAATAAAAAATTAAAAAAAAAAACCCAAAAGGGGAAAAAAATTTAAAAAACAAAAAATAAAAAAAAAAAAAAAAAAAAAAAAAAAAATAAAAAAAAAAAAAAGGGAAATAAAAAAAAAAAAAATTTAAAAAAAAAAAGGGGGTTAAAAAATTTTTGGGAAAAATTAAAAGTAAGAATTAGTTGCTCTTAAGGAGAGACGAACAAGAAAACTTACAGTGAAGTTAAGGACGAAATGCGGTGGCAACATGGAAAGGGTTTTTGGTTTTCAGAAAGGACAAATGATGTCTGGTGTACCTTCTCAGAAAATACGGTAAGTGCTCGAAACGCACATCAATTCTCACGCATTTAAACAACTAGTTAAAAAAGAAACACACACAGATACAGTATGCTCACACACACACACACATATACACACAGTCAACGCACAAACATACAACACAAACACACATACACACACACACACACACCACACACAAAACACACCACCACACACACAAAGCACGCTACACTACAATACCACACACATCACACACAAACACAAACACACACCCAAAACACCCCCACAAAACAACACACACAACACAAACCACATATACACACACACATACACACACAAACACACACACACACACACACGTAGGTGCGTCCAGGTGTCTTTATGTACATTTATTATACAGGGAATGGGTAGAAGGACAAGAACTATGACCTTTTCTAATATGTGCAGGTCAAAAGGTCATACTCCACAAAAGCCATACAAACTTCACGTCTCTTATCATTCTCCTCACAAGTTCATATTATTTACCCTCAAAATAAGTTTCCTTAAATTTAGTAAATATAAAATCCCATACTCTTCTAAAGAGAAAAGATGAATAACACTTGCGGCATAGGCAGCGTCCTATACTAAATACTAAATAGAAGTATCCAAGACTCTTAAAGAAAATATAAAATAAGATGTGTATTTTAATAGAAGAGAGAGAGAGAGAGAGAGAGAGGAGAGAGGAGAGAAGAGAGAGGGGAGAGAGAGGGGAGGAGAGAGGGAGAAGGAGAGGGAGGGGGAGAGGGAGAGAGAGAGAGGGGAGAGAAGAGAAGAGAGAGAGAGAGAGAGAGAAAAGAGAGAGAGGGGGGAAGAAGAGGGGAGAAAAGAGAGAGAAAGAAGACAGACAGACAGAGAGTGACAGACAAGCAAACAAATAGACAGACTGAGAGTGACAGACAAACAAATAGACAGACAGAGACTGACAGACAAACAAACAAATAGACAGACAGATAGACAGATACAGACAGTAAGAGATAAACCGCGATATATCAGATAAAAATAAAACTTTCCTTTCCTTTTGGCATCTTTATTAAGCACTTTTCCCCATATTGTTCTAATTACTCACTAATATCACCGAAATGTAATTGGCAAAGTTCTTCTCTGTGATATACTCCTTTTTTGTTTTGCGTATGGGAAAACTTTCATTTCTTCCTTACATTCTTTTCAAACATATATACCTATTAACACTGACAGAATCAATTATGTATAGTTAGATGAAGAAAAATGCACACGCAAGTAAGCTGTTTTGGTAAAAAGAAACCAGTGCGGGTATTGTTGTGAAGACTCTGATTTGACCTATCTCGTTTTTTTTTTTTTTTTTTTTTTTTTTTTTTTTTTTTGACTTTTGAGGCCATCGACAGCGCTTGGTCGTGGTCGGAGTTCGATAAATACTTACTGACACATTTTTTTTTTCCTGTAGCCTTACTCGGCCGCGTAGGTTATCTACAAGCTTCTTAAGTGTTATTTATTAACACTTGAATGCAGTGTCGGGTTTAGGGGGAGGAGCACTTGGCAAGGTGTCCCCCCCTCCCCCATCACCCAGAAAAATAAATAATGATAATAATAACAATTATGAAGATAATGCCACTGTTATTAATATTAGAAGAAGTGCAACAATTATTATTATTATTATTATTATTATTATTATTATTATTATTATAAAATTGATATTTTAATTTTAATTTTCATTATCATCATCATCATCATCACCATCATCATCATCATCAGCAGCAGCAGCAGCATTATTATTATTGTAATAATAATAATGGTAATGATAATAATAAATAAAATAGAATAAAATATGTAATAAAAATAATAAATTTTTATTATATATTATTATTATTATTATTATTATTATTATTATCATTTTTTTTTATTATTATTTTACTATTATCATTTTAATTTTTGTTATTATTATCATTCGACCCGCATAAAGACGGGAAAAGATAGAATAAAAGAAGGTTATTATTACTATTTTATTTTTTGAATGTGTGCGGGTTTTGGGGTTTTAATGTGGTGTGTATGTGGGGGTGTGTGTGTGTGGGGGGTTGTGTGTGGGGTGTGTGTGTGTGGGTGTGTGTGTGTTGGTGGTTTTTGTGTGTTGTGTCCTCCATACCCCTGAAAATGTAAATTATTTTTTATTATTATTGGAATACCCGGGATAAAATTTGTCGTTAACTAAATCCATAGATTCCAGTATTCGTATTTTACTTGTGATAGAAATTATAAATCCGAAACAACAATCAACTACAGAAGGAAAAGATAAATTGGTCACACGCTCAGACCATACGTGCATTTGTTTAAAATGATTTATGGTTTTAAAATGATTTAAAAATATCCCTGGGGGTTTTGATTTTTTGCAGGACTTTAAATACACGAAACTTTTACATCACCAATGCTTCCCTTTTCCTTCTTTCTTAGTGATAGCTGTCAGTTGATGGAAGCAAGAATAGGATGCATTTCGAGCCTCGAATTCCCAACGTCAGCAATGTGTCCGTAGAACCCGGGATACAAGCTTTTCTATTTTCTTAAGCCATCGGTCTTTCCCCATCTCATTTTTAGGGTCCAGGGTATACAAAGGTCGGTCTTTTTTATTCATTTATTTTTTATTTATTTATTTATCATTATCATTTTTAAATAAAACATTGATCGCCCGTTCCACGTGTTCATACAGATTTGGACACTTATGCATGTACTTAATGTTGGCAATGAATGCGAGTATACGATCGACTTGATCGTAATCGACTTGATTAAAGATGGAGAGGTCGTTGGAAAGTTTGAAATACTTTTAAACCCAACATAGATAACCCGAGCATGGTAGAACATCCTAGAGTGAAAAACAAAAGTACCTGTCGTGTTGCCTAACCTCAGTCTAATTGACTGATTGATTGATTATTTAGAATTACCTATATCTCAGACTAAAATTGGGAGGAAGTTAAATCATGTATAAGCAGGTCACTAATTGCAATCATGTACGAAATATATACATTACAAGAAAGAGTGGTAAGTTTAATGTAAAACGCAGACTGTGAGATCAACATTGTTGAGTCTGTGGAAGAAATGTTAGAGCACCTTCAACATGATAGAACAGGAACACTGCTATTAGAATTACTATTATTGTTTTCACAGTAATTATTGTCGTTGTTACTTTCGTATTATCATAACGGATGAAAAATATATCTGGTCACAATTTTTTCCCAACTATATCTTGACATTGTTAGTAAATAAAGTGGTAACCCCCCCCCCCTATCAACCAACGTAAAAGTGTGTTGCGAGTACTGGGTATAGGGCCTTACCATTTCGAGAAGGAAATTTGGCCTCTCTAATTTCAGACCGTATCTGCTAACTTTCAAAGGGTTTTTCATGTAATATTATACAGCTTAACATAAGAATTTGTATAAAAAACAATTTTCACTGGTGAAAAATTCTTTTTGACGCTTTTGGTTACGTTTTGTGTACTCGGGGGTTGTTTCTATAAAAATATAATTCATCAGAAAAAATAAAGAAATGTTTAAGGCCTTTATATATTGCATAATAAAATGATTACTTAAAATGGGAAAGTAAAATTACGCAGGAAACCTTCGCCCAAATTTGAGCAGAGCTTTTTTTCAAGCGCACTAGAAAAAAGGGCATAACCTACTATTTTCTTTGCTCTTATATATATAAATATAATATAATATATATATATTATATATATAAAATATATATAATTATATTTTTTTTTTTTTTTTTTTTTTTTTGACACAAGCCAAATGGACAAATTAGCGCACGACGACTAACGAATAAATACTAACGCGAGTGAGCACACACATTGTATTGCGTCCACTCCTCTCTATGGTCAAAGCCAATATTTTTCCCTTTCAACTGGGAATCCACTCGGCTTTACCTAGAGGGGGCACTTTTAAATTAAAAGTCAAGTGTGACTCCCTGTTCATTACCTGAGCCATACTCTTGATAAAACCCACCTAATAAATATAAAAATCATAAGGGGGTTTACTGATGTCTAATTTCAGTCTTAGAGGAACTGAGAGAAGGGTAATTCAAACGTGAAAACTTCATTTTTTGATTTTTTGGAGTAAAAATCTTTAAAATTTTTTCAACTAAAAACCAAATTTGAACAGATGCCCACTTCTCCAAAAAGGTGTGAGTAAAACTGCCCCTTCTTTATGTTTTCCCCTTCTTGAATCCTTTGTCGTACGATTTTCCAATTTTCTTTATCTTCACTGTACAGTTCAGGGGTTTCCCCAGGTTTGCATCTGCTTTACAATCTGGGGATCTCTCCAGATTTTCTCATGTAAAGCAAACACAAAAAAAACAGGAGAGAGATAAACCCCCCCCCAAAAAACAAAAAATTTGTTCTATTTTGGGGGAATGAAAAAAAATAAAGTTTAAATATAACTATTTCTTGTAGGAAATAACTCTTTTGACAATAAAAAAAATTGTGTATATTCTATATCGATCTGAAAATTTTATTTTAATTTTTTTTGGGAAACCCTCATTTTCTTATTCTATTAAAAAATTTCAAAAAACACTTATCCTAAAATGGGTTTAAATCCCCTAAAAACAGAGAAACATTGAAGGGACCCAAGTCCCCAGTGTCAGCCACTAGCTGGAAGAAGTTTCTATTTCCCCTGGTTTTCCAATTTGTTCTAAAATGATTCTTTTTTATTTTCGTAATCGATCTAATTTTTTATAATTTTATTTTGATATTGTACAGCTGAATGTTTTTTCTTACTTCGGGATTTAAAGAATTTTTATAACCTCTTTGGGGCATTTACCAGGCCTTTTTTTTCGGTTTCTCTCTTTTTGGTTATGGTTAATATGGGGTTTAACACTGTATATTCTTAAAACATTTTAAAAAATACTCAGATCACATTTACAACATAGGGTTCGTTTAAAAAGCATGCAAAATCCCGGGAACTTAAAAATCCTCCAGTACAAATAATACATATTGGTTTTTTCTTTAAAAATACCCATTATAACCTTAATAAAAACAAGCAACAGTGAAATATAACTGGTATCCTCTAATTAAAGAAAACAGTTTTGGGGGGAAACAGGAAAAACTAAAATTTGTTTGTAAACTGCATATTTTACCTGTTTCCTTATCTTAGTTTAAAAATATAAACTATATACACCTGATAAAAAAATAGTAAAAAAAGTATTATCTTTCCAAGAAAAAAAAATACATTTTTCTAAAAAATATTTAATTTTAAAATTGTTTTACCAGCAAAAGCAAATTTAAATGAGGAAACAAAGTAACATTGCTAAAGACCAAGTAAGTGGGGTATACAAAGGGGGGTCACAGACGTTTTTTGGGTCTTCTTACTTCGTGTCCTAGTGCTCTTTACACGCCTTTGGGGTTAGGGGAGACCAAAATTCGTCGAACAAGTATAGGAAAAAATTTAAATCACTTTTCATCAATATACTCCCATTATAAAGTTTCACATTTTAGTTACCAGTCAATTAAATTTTAACAATCAAATTCTTGTCCGTCCTTTTCTGCGTATTCAGAATTGTTACACATTCTCATGCTCGGGAGGGTAACTATCACTAGATTGTATACAAATTTCCTCAAATTTTGTATCGTACTTGGGATAATATGACAGCCGAACTTCAAGGGATATAAAATATTTTTTTAGAAAAACAAATTTAGATTTAAATTTCAAATTTTTCATTTCCCTGATTTTTATTAAATTTCCCACCAAAAAATTGCCCCCCCTGAGCCTTTAGAGGGATGGCTTCAGACCCCCCAGAAGACCCCAGTTGGGGGGCCCGCTCTTATAAGAAAATAAATTAAATATTTAACAAAGTCTAAAAGAATCTAGAAAGCTTTTTCTATGGAAAATGAAGATGACATCATCCATCCGATGGAACGTATTTTATGGAAAGAATCGTTATGGAAAAACTCATGTGGTGACGCTATGTCATTCGTACTCACTCAAGTTTCCTATTATTTACTGTCTTTACTCGTATCACTACTTTTACATATGTATTATTTTCGTTTTTGTGACACTTCCATTGAACTGACTCCGTTCTTTTGTATATCTATCTATCTATCTGAGAGAGAGAGAGAGCGAACGAGAAGAGAGACGAGAGCAGAGAAAAGGAGAGAGAGAGGACAGACAGACAGCAACGGGCAGAAGACAGAAGACAGACAGACAGACATGACAGGACAGAGAGAAAACCCCGACTTAATGCAAACGCCGGGTTAATAGAAACCCCCCCCACTATTTTTCGGGAGGGATACGGGCTTTCAAAATTATCCCTTTGCAGAGTCTTATAAGGTGTGTTAACAGCGAAAAGAAGGTTTTGATATCCAGAGCAAAAATGAGGCTAGAAGTAACAGTATATGTCTCGTCTCTTTTCATCCAGTAATTATGAATCGGTGAAATAGGCGTCAAACAGGAATCAAAGGGAAATGCATTTCTCTTCAAATCGATGATTTCCCCTTCTTATTTCATTGAGTTCTTGTAAATTTCGAATTACTATCAGGAATCATCACTATTCTCTCTCTCTTCTCTCTCTCTCTCTCTCTTTTTCTTTTCCGCTCGCTCCCTCTCTCTCTCTCCTCCTCTCTCCTCTCCTCTTCTCTCTCTCTCTCTCTCTCTCTCTCTCTCTCTCTCTCCTTCCGTTCTCTCTAAGTTTGTCTAGATAAAAGAGGATCTACAAAAATGCACGTCAATGACCTGTTATTTTCCGGCGCTCATTTGTTATCGCGTTTTCCATTTTTTATATATATTTTTTTACTGGAATCTGAAATGAAAAACATATATCTGAGAGAGAGAGAGAGAGAGAGAGAGAAGAGGAGCAGGAGAGAGAGAGAAAGAAATAATATGATTATGCATCTGTAAATAGGGGAATGTTTGTGTAATGATTCGCAATAGGATTTTTTATTTTTAGTAACAATAAATCATCCAGAGTGCGCTCTAAACTATAAATTTTATATATATAATAATTATAAAAAAAATATTATATTATTATTAAAAAAAATATATATATATTATATATATATATATATATATTTAAATTTTAAATAATATATATATATATATATAATATCTAGCAATTCGTACGACTCTTTATTAACACAAATTACATCTAAGTAAAGCAATAGTGTAAAACATAGTTCGTGATGCAGATAATAGCGATGGCAGGAGAGAAAGATTGCGATGTGGATGCTGAAACGCTGAGATTGAGTCTTTTTATTACAGCAGTCGGAAAACGGCTGTGGGATATCGCTAAAAAAGAGAACAAAAAGGAAATTAAAACAGCATATGCCAAAACACGGGCACACACCATACACACAACATCAGGCAACGGCATACCCCAAAATCGCCCACAACACACGAACACACGCACGCATGCACGCACGAAACACACGGGCCCCAACCCCAACACACCACACACATACCACAAAACATAACCCCAAAAACACAACACAAACCCACACCAACCACACACACACACACAACACACACCACCACACACACACAAACACCCCCACACAACACACAACCACACACACCAACACATTATATATATATAATATAATTAATATATAAAATTTTATATAAAATTATATATAATATCATATATATAAATATATATAATATTATATATAATATATATAAAACAATTTAAAATTTATATAAAATATATATAATATATAATATATATATATGTTGTGTGTGTGTGTGTGTGGTGTGTGGTGTGTGTGTGTGTGTGTGTGTGTGTGTTGTATGGGTAATATATGGAGAGGTTATTATATATATAATAATATAATTATATATATATAATATATATATATATTTTATAATATATAAAATATATATTTATATTATATTTTATATATTAAATATATTATATATGTGTGTGGTGTGTGTGTGGGTGTGTGTGTTTGTTGTGTGTATGGAGGGGGTTATGAAATAAAAAAATATATTATGTATATATATATTTATATATTATATATAATAATAATATATATATATATACAGACCACACACACCAATACACCCACACACACACCACACCACACAACATATATATAATATATATATATATATATTTTTAATAATATATATAAATATATATATAAAATTTTTTAATATAATATATATATTTATTATTTTAAATTATTATGTGAAATTATATTTTTTAATTAAATATTTTACTTGTTCTATAGCACCACACACACACAACACACACGTGGTGTCTGATATATATAATTATAATTATATATATATTATATTTTATAATAATTACATTTTATATATATATTATATTATAAAAAATATGTATATATATAATATTAGATTTTTATATTTTATATATATAATATATAATATATTATATATATTAATTATATTATTATATTTGTGTGTGTGTGTGTGTGTGTGGTTTTGGTGTGTGTGGTGTGTGTTGTTGTGTGTGTGTAATATTTGTGTGTGTGTGTGTGGTGTGTGTGTGATGTTTAGTGGTGTGTCTATCTGTGTCCAATTCTCTTCTCTCTCTCTTTCCTCTTCTTCTGTCTCTCTTTCTCTCTCTCTCTCTCTCTACTCTCACTCTCTCTCCCCCCTCTCTCTCTCTTCTCTCTCTCTCTCTCTCTCTCTCTCTCTCTCTTTCTCTCTCTTTATGTACCTCGCTTAGTCGCTCGCTCCCCTTCACTCTTTTTTCTTCACAAATGTGTTTAATCAATAATGGAATTCTCTCGTTACGCCAGTACAATGCAGCTTTTGTGTAGCGCCGGATATTTGCCTTCCCATCCCAGAACGGCTCTATCTGGCTAATAAGGTTAAATAAGGTACATCATCGTGTTTGTAGAACCCAACTAGCACCCTCTATGCACACTTCTCGAATACTGAATTTCAAACAAGGCATGCGGCGGTATTTAGACGCATAAGCAGAGTCTGCAGTCGCTTTGTTTTACACTCGTGGTTCGTATTCACAGTCATGTTGCCCCTGGAAGTAAGTTTAAGGCTGCTGAGAATCCTTCATGAGAAAACATAAGGAAGGATTAGAAAAAAATACTACGCTTCTATATGATCGTACGCGTAGACTGTGATTTCTTACTTTCTTAGACACATACACAAACACACACACCACACAACACCACCCGCACGCAAACACACAAAACACAAAACACCACACAACTCTCACAACACACACACACACACACACCCAACACACAATTATATATATATATATATTTTAAATTATATATATATTATATATATATATATATACATATATTTATATTTTATTATTATTATATAATATATATTATATATATAAATATTATAAAATTATATCATATTTTAATATAATAATAAAATAATTTTATATATATATAATATTTTGTGTGTGTGTGTTGTTGTGTGGTGTGTGGTGTGGTGTGTGTGTGTGTGAAATAAAAATATTACACATACATAGAAGTTTACATAAATGTTTTTATATTTTTGGATATTTTTGTCAAATTTTTCATTTTTTTTATTTTAAAAGGGACGGATCTTAAGAAGAGGTACTGTAAAAAAAAAAATCTAAAAATTCATAATAATCTCGGGGTAAGGCAAGGTGTGAAAAGACGTGGCAAGGCAGCACAAAGGAAAATCAAATCTCATTATCTATAATGAATTAGCTGCCTCCCACGGGCTTAGATAATGTAATTACATGTTCGCGGGAATTGTGCATACTGATGATGAAAATAAAACTGTATATAGCAATTATGAAAGGAATTATTTGCAACAAGAAATCTTACCCAAAGAATTTTATCTGAAAAACACCATAAAACATATATATCTATATAATCAGTATAACAGGTGACTAAGGAGTAAACATTGTTATAAGTGACGTGTTTCCTACACTTTGATTTATTCCCTTCCCGGCTTGAGCTAATAAACAAAAGGCTTTGACCTGTGCTACATCAGAAAAAGCATTGAATAAAAGTAGTGAGGCTGAACAACCACACATATTGATTTAACATTAAGCTATTTTTCTTTCATTATCAGAACAGCGAAACTTAGTTTCATGCTTCCTGTTTATAAATTAAACAAATGACAAATTCATTTGGTACTGTCATTCTACCATTTTCAATAATGAGAATAATGATAATGATACTAATATGAATAATGATGATAATAATAATGATACTAATAATAACAATAATAATAATAATGATAATAATTTAATATTATTAATTATTATTATTATTATAAGGAAAAAAATAAAAATACTAATGATACTACTACTACTACTACTACAATAGTATAATAATAATAATAAAATAAAAAGATAATAGCAATAAAATAATAATCTCAATCATCATCATCATCATCTCACATCATCATCAATCATCATCATTCATCATCATCATCATCATCATCATCATCTAATAAAAAATGATAATAATTAAAATATAATTAATAATTATCAAATGATACTTTCATTGGCATCATTATTATCATGATTATGATTATTGCAATGATATGAAATAACAGCGATAGTGATGATGATGTTGATGATAATGTGTTAATGCTAATGTTCATGATGATACTAGTAATAATAATAGTAGTAATGATTATAGCAAATAATATTAAATATTTTGATTATGGAAATAATGATAACAATAATTAAACATATTTATCTTGATTATTGCTGTTGTGGTTGTTATTATGGCCATTCTCTCTCTCTCTCTCTCTCTCTCTCTCTCTCTCTCTTCCTTTCTCTCTTTCCCCTCCCTCTCCTCTCTCTCTCTCCTCTCCACACACACACACACACACACACACACACAAACACAATTTCTTTTTTAAAAATTGAACATGCGCGAATAACTCATCCAAGAAAAAAAAAAAGGATTGGTCACGCAACACAGGTCGCTTCGTTAATTATGCACACACAGTACCATAGAAATGCAATGCTCAAAAATCCTTTTCCCTTTTCCGACATGATCGTACTGTAAAGGGGAGGAAAGCTCTTGTTCAAACAATGGTATCAATTATAAATATCATTTATAATTCACCGATGCGTGAAAATGGAGGCAAAACAATGTCTACATGTGAAACAAAAGGGCGTTCCATATATTTTACCATGATATATATGACGATATTTCTTCCAGCAGACTAAAAGGTTATGCTAGGAAAGGTTTGAATAAACATCAGTTTCTATAAATTGAATACAAACTACACCTGACGTGCTCTACAGTAAAACCAAAACATGCGAAAGTTTTGTTTTGTTTTAGAGTAAAATTTTTTTTCCATCATAAGAGAATTAAAGGTTTTATGTATGTACAAGCAGTAAAAAGTGTGATTCATATTTCTGATACATTTACATCCGCTAATGGAAGTGCGCGTGGCTTCCTTTACAAAAGAAAATCACCTCCCGGCATGATCACCGTAAAACAAATGTGGCCCAAATTTTAACCTTGTCAACAAATCTGCTAAGATAATTTCTAGTCTCTCGAGCTTTATGATTAAAGCTCCAAAGCTCCCTCCATGCTGAGCTTCATACCAGTGTGTAGGAGAGGGAAGCGAGCATCACAGGAATGGGCGGCAGCTGCTTTGTCTCCCTGAGCTGCTTCTTTATGTGTATACATGCACACACACACACACACACACACACACACACACACACCACCAACACACACACACACCAAACCCTACACACACACCACCACACACACACACCACCCCACCACACACACACACAACCACACACACACACACACTCACCACACACACACACCATATATATGTTATAGGTTTTTTGGGATATGTAATATGTAATATATATATGTATAATATTAATATATATTATATATAATATATATATGTACATATAAAAACACACAATATGTAAAATATATAAATTCATTTAAAATAATTTTTAAAAACAGTAATAATTTTAAACTATATTTTATATATATATATATATATATATATTATATTATATTATAATATAATATATATGGTGTTGTGTGTTGTGTGGTGTTGTGTGTGTGTGTGTGGTGTGTGTGTATGTAATTTGTATATTTATATTTTATATAATAATATATATTATATATTATAGTTGTATGTTTAGTATGTAGTATGTTTATATATTATATTTATATATATAAATATATATTATGTGGGGGGTGTGTGTGTGTGGTGTGTGGTGTTGGTGTGTGTGGTGTGTGTATGTGGTGTATGTTTTGTGTTGGTGTTGTGTTTTGGTGTGTGTGTGTGTGTGTGTATACACATATGATTTTGAGCGATCTCGTTTAATCATAATTATCGTTTTTTTCACTATGCAACTTATGTTTTGACTGAGAAATATTTTTTTTGAAATAAACTTCAACAGCAGAAAAACCAGCCCTACTCAGATCCTGCTCTCCACCCTTGGTGCTTCAGTGGGCAGACTTGATTCGATTTGCACAGTAGAAGGACTAGTCAATCAGGGAACAGTGTTAAGGTCACATGTCAGTTTTGACACCTCGTGAGGGGCGAGAGAACGCTAGCAAATCTCGAAACTACTAAAAATTCGGCCTGTTATCAGTTTTAGCTAGTTTAGCAAAATTCTAAATTGCTACAGAAAATAATCTATACAAAAAATTAACAGGCATTCTCCTTTTCATTGTATATACTGGGCAGAACCAAAAGGGAGAAGAAAAAATATATAGACGTAGCATGTCTCAATAATTATATCAGTAATGTCTGTATACGTATATATGTATATGTGCTTATATATATATATGTATATATATATATATAAAAAATTTATTTATATTTTATATACATATATATACATATTATATTATTAAAATAAAATTATATAAAAATATATATATATATATATAAACACATATTATGTATTAGAAAAATATATTATATTATTTTAAAATTTATATAATAAAATATTTTTTTAATATATATTCAATATAATATGTATATAGAAGAAATATATATAAAATATAATTAATATATATTATTTTAATAATATATATATATATATATATGTATACACACACACACAAACATACGCAAAAACATACAAAAAAGAAAATGGATGCAATATAGCTATTGACTTAACTTTTGATATTGCTGAGCTTAAACAAACCGTCGAAAAACCAAAATTTATCAGGTAGTCTGAGTTGAAGCAGAAAGCAAAAAATATTACGGAAACTCATCTGAATTCATGTTTTCCTTGTGGCTGGGAGCTTAATTAAGCTTTTTTTCATTGCGAAAAAAGCCTGATTTTTTTTTTCTCCTTTGAATTTTCCCGAAGCGTAGATCATGAACTAAGGCGACCAACAGAGAAATTTCGCTCAGATCGACAAATTGATCAAACGCCTCGTACGCATGCGCATGTTACAGCTCTGGTGCTTCGAGAAATAGTAAAAGTGCTTCGACTGACTTACATTGCTGTTATTCCTTTTGTACATTAATTTGGTTTTATATAGTCTTTTTTTTTTTGTATATTGATTTTCTATCTCTATCTACATATTTTCATGGATAGCATATTAATAAGGCCGCGGTGGCCCAGTGGTTTTTACCAT
Source organism: Penaeus monodon (assembly GCF_015228065.2). Taxonomy (NCBI): domain Eukaryota; kingdom Metazoa; phylum Arthropoda; class Malacostraca; order Decapoda; family Penaeidae; genus Penaeus; species Penaeus monodon. The sequence goes on from NC_051389.1 coordinate 25,741,535, forward strand.
CACTAAGGCTGCCCGAAAAGGGTCTGGTTCGAGGGTTCGAGTCCCGGGGCCCGGGGCTTTTTCCCCGGGGAAAGGAACTTCACCTCGATTCCCCAACCTAGCCAAAAGGGTGGGGCCAGCCAGCTCAAGTCTGCGGTCCCCCAAAACCCCGATAAAAAAAGAGAAATATTACCCAAAAAGTAACCCGGCACTCTCCGTGGAAAGGAACTTTGGGACCCCCACCACGTCTCATCCCAAAAGATCCCAAAATGAAAATAAATTAAAATATCAGCTGTGACCACGGCGGGTCAAAATGAACCCACCCTAAAAAAAAAAAACAAGAAAGAAGAAAAAAAAAAAAAAAAAAAAATATATCACTTTGGAAGAGCCTTACCTTAAAGCAAAAAGTACATTGTAAAGACATCAGTAATTTTGTTTCCTTAGCAATATCTGTAATGCCTGGGAGTACAAAAATTTTAATTTTTGCTATACTGATACTAGTGATGAAAGCACCCAGGTTTTCAAAAAGGGCAAGAGATGGTAATAAATAAATAAGGAAGTAGTAAAAAGCGATAGTAAAAAATATTAGATGGTGATATAAGAGGCTGGATATATAGATTATAACGATAGATAATAGTAGATAGAATATAGAGAGAAAAAGTACCGATGATAGAGACAGAGATGGGGACGCGAAAAAAAAAATAAAAAAAAAGGATTGAATTCGAATATTCTTCTTCCGGGGCCCCAAAAATGTGGCGGAAAAAAAAACCCAATTTCCCCCCGCTATCGCTGCCCCCCAAAGGGCCCCCAACCAGGGGTTCCCTTTGACGAGGAATGGCCCCTTCCTCGCCAAAACCTGGGAACGTCTTACCCCGCTGCCGCTCCTCCCCGTTGGGGTGAGCGGGAGGGAATGCTACTTTTTCTTCTAGATTTTGGGAAATGGTTGTACATGCACGATTTTTTGGGGGAAATGGTTGTACATGCACGATTTTTTGGGGGGAAATGGTTGTACATGCACGATTTTTGTTAAAGTATGTGTTTAGGAAGATTGCGAAAGAATGAGGAATACGATGAGCGAGATTACTGGCGAAGGTAGAGAGGTTGAATCGCCCGTTCCTCTGTTTAGTGGTTGCTTTGACGTCTACTCGTATAACGTTATTGTTATTTCGAATTTTTTTTTTCATTATTTTGTACCTCTCCTACATGAACACAAACACACAAAAAGCATGAACTTTTATCAACTTTTCACACACACACCACAACCCACACACACCCCCACACACACACAACACACCACACACACACACACACACCAATATAAATATATATATATATTAATATATATAATATATATATATATATAATAAAAACATATTCATAAATATTAATATATATATATAATATTATATAAATTTATTATAATATATTAAAAATATATTATTCTTTAATTTTTATTTATATTTATATGTATAGGTTTTAGGTGTTATGTTTGTTAAATTTTATACGTTAAATTATATATATTAATTTTAATTTTATATTATATATATTTAATTATATATTTGTGTGTGTTGTGTGGTGGTGTGTGTGGTGTGTGTGTGTGGTGTGTGTGTGGCGCCACATACACCACACACCACACACACACACACACACACCACACCAACACACACACACACACACCACACACACACACACACACAAAACCCACACACCAACCCCAAAACCCCACGCACCGCACACACACACCACACCAAAAAACACTCACACACACAATATCAACAATAACGCACCAACTATTTATATATAATATATATATATAATATTTATTATAATTTTAAAAAATATATACATTGTGGTGTGTGTTGTTTGTATACACAAAAATATATAATATATGTTAAAAATTATACATATATATATATATTATTATATATATATAAAATATTATATAAATATATATGTGTTGGGGGTGTGTGTGTGTGTTGTGTGTGTGTGTGTGTTGTGATGTATTATTTATGTATGTAGTATGTAGATGTATGTATGTATGTAGTATGTATGTTGTATGTATGTATGTTGTTGATGTTGTTGTATGTATGTAGTTGTATTATTCGTACGTTGTTGATGTATGTATGTGATGGGTTTTGGGAAAATATATAAAGGGTCGACAGATAGATAGAGGGTGGAAAAATAGACGTACTAGATAAATGCTAGATTAAAATAGATTGATATAAATAAGGATAGACAGATTGACAGCTAGGAATATATAAATATAGATATAGCTATAGATAGAAAAAATAATATACATATATACACATGCGCTCTTGTTTTTATTATCAGAAAATATATGGCCATGTGTGTTTACATGAACTTATCAAATAAACAGGGGGAGAAAGAGGCAAATAGAAATGGCACATCGCTTTTTCCCTTTTCTTCACAGACAAAATTTTCAGGGCCAACTTCCACTCTTATGCCAACAGCGAGAACTCAGAAATGTAAGTTTTATGGCCAATCTTCCGTCACTCGCTTTCCTCTTTTTCGCGTGCTTCTCCCCCATTTCGTTTTGTTTCTCTTTTATTTAGTTATTTATTGTCGTTTTTTTTTTTTTAGTTTATTTCAGCACACAATAATTGAAAATAGGATGATTTATTGCGTGTGATTTCATAGACTGTAGGATATAGGGTGATAGAGATTGAGAGACTTGGATTTTTGACTGATAGATTTTTTGTTTTTTTTTTCTCTTTTTATTTTTTTTACCCTTTTCCGAACAGGGGAAGGGAGATACATCCGAACAATCAAACTTTGTGATCTTTCCACATGTTCTACCAAAAGTGAACATGCTGAACGCCAAAATATTCCTTGCTTTTCCAAATGAACAATTGCGCCTTCCTCTGTGTACAAGACCATCCCGATCATACAGAGAACCTACTGTGACATGCCGAGCAGAGTGCTTGCCGGATGCCTGGTCACCACCGTCCTCCCGCAAGCGATGGCCGGTCGTCACTCAGCCCATGGAACCCAATAACGCTCCGCCGCTTGTCATGCGCTGAGCCCTCCTGAGGAACGACGCAATTAACTGTTGTGCAGATTTATATCGTTGTGTTATTTCTTTCATTTTGCGTCCAGGGGGAGTACCATGCTGATTGCATCCAAGCATAATGACAACTACACACACCCACCCCCCCACCCACACCCCCACCCCCACAACACAACACATATATTAAATACACACCCCACAAACACCCACCACACACACCACACACCCCCACCACACACACCACACACCACACACACAACACAAACACACAAACACACACACACATATATATAATATATAATAATAAATTTAAAATTTTATATAAAAATAAAATATATATGCATATATATTATATAAAATAACTTATACACAGTTTATAAAAAATATATGAAAGTATATATGATATATGCATACAAAAATATATATGTGTGAAATTAATATATTTATTTTAAAAATATATATATATATACATATTATTAATATATATATATATTAATAATATTATAAAATAAATTTGACTTATGTTTTTCGTTAATATGCATATATCAAATGTAACACACCACACCCACAACACACCACACCAACCCACCACCACACACAACCACACACCCACACCCCCCAAAATATATAATATATATATATATATATAATATATACTATTATATATATTAAAATATATTAATATATATATTATATATATATATATTACGTATATATTAATATATATAAATATTATATATCTATATATTATATATTATCTATATATAATATATATATATATATATATATATATATATATATATTATATTATATTGCTCGTAATAACCTTGATACATATATATACATATATATACATATACATATACATAAAAATATACATACAATATGTATGTGTGTGTGTGTGTTAAATCAGCCTGAGGTCGAGAAAATCCTACTCGAATATCAAAACGGTTTTTAGAAAAGATACATCGACAACAAAGCAAATGTTGGCAGTTCGACAACTGATCGAGGGTATAAAACTGAAATCCTTCAAACGTCTCCTGTTTGTACTTTTTCCAAAGCCCTTTTTCTCGACACAGTTAAAATAAAAATAAATAAAAAACTTTTAGCTACGGTATTCCACCTGAAACAGTAGCATCCATAAAGATGCCCCACAAAAACACAAAATCGCATGTAAGCTCCTCTGACGAAGATACTGATTTGACACTGAAGCTGGTGTTTTACAGGATGACACACTTGTGCCGTTCCTATTTATTATCTCTGTTGATTATATTCTGACGACACCTCTTGCTAAACATAATGATCTTGGCTTCTTACTATCAAAACGAGTATTAAGGCGGCATTTGACCAAAAAGCTGACTGATATAGTCTATGCTGATGACTAGCAATCACGACTGATACCATCATATACACCTCAACTCTTTTACACCACTTAGAAAGCGCTGCCAAGCATATTACGCTACATGCAAATGCCTCTAAAACTGAGCATATAAGATTCGAACAGCAAGGTTCCATACAGACATCGAATGGTCCAAAACCATGGGAAAATTTTTTGTATCTGAAGCAAAAAATCGCAACAGAGGGGATGAAAGAGAACAATAGCTAAGCATGGGAGCTTTAAATAAAATGCAAGTGGTCGGAATCAGATCATCAAGGATTTGAATGCGCGCGCTTTTTTGGTAATGTGGATCCCTTCGAGGTATGGTTCCCCAAAATGGCCCCTGCTAAAACACTTGAATCAAAAATCTGTAGTCCCAAAATCGAAGAAAAGCAAACCCTTTCCGGGGCCGGCCGCGTATACACGGGAAGGGTCAATACCCCTTTACGACGGGGGCGCCAACCCGTGGAATGTTACCCTGTATGATTAAAGTTTTTTTAGCTATTTTTTTCCAATAAAGTAAAATGTGTAAATTGGATTATGCAAAATAATGTGTATATGCATAGTGGTGTACGGGGTTTTTTTTCTGTTTTGCTTTTTCGACGTGTTTTATTTCATATGTGTGGAAAAATGTGGAAAACGGCCCCCGGCTTATTGTAGGTACAAAAGATTTTTGTAAAACGGTAATTGTCTGTATTCTGTGATAGAAATTTTTGTATTGTTTTTATTGCAAATTTTTTAGTCTGTGATGTCCGTTGTTTCTCTGTGTTTTTTTGTCTATGTATTGGGGAAAATTTGAGTGTGTATGTAAATTGTGTCTGCAAGTTGTGGCATATATAGAAATTTGGAAGGTTTTTTTTTTCTTATTTGTTTTTGATGGTGTGTGTTTTTTTGGTCTTTGAGTTTGGGAATCGTGTGTGTGTAAGTGTAAAGAGAAAATTTTGGCTTAAGTGTGTGGATGAATAAGTTTTTTGAATGTGTTTTTTTTATTCTTATTTGTTTGTGATGTTGGTGTTTCTTGGTCGTTTTAGTTGGGAAATCTTGAGTGTGTATTGTAAAATGTAAAAAGTGTTGCAAGGTGTGTCAATTTTAAAAAGTTTGTGAATGTGTTTTTTTATTGTTATTTTTTTGTTGATGTGTTGTGTTTTTCGGGGTTTGTGTTGGGAAATCAGTGTGTGTGTAAAGATGTAAATTGTGTCTGCAAGTGTGTGTGCAGTAAAAAAGATGGCAATTGTGTGTGCGAGTATGTGAAAGGGGATAACTGTGTGAGTGTGTGTAAGGGACTCGTACGTTCACGGGAACAGGACTGTCACCGAGGAATCCCGTTTTGAAAGTTCTAGCAATTTTTTTTTATTTTTTTTTCCTCTAAAACCTACCTGAGGGGCAATCAGCAAAGGTTTTCCCCCATGACGCACGTCCCTACTGTATTTTGTGGTGGGAGAAGAGAGAGCAAGAGGGGGAGAGAGAAAAGACCCCCTGAACCCTCCCCACTCTCCCTGTGGTGTGTTTGGAGTGACAGACATAGAGAGAGAGAGCATGTGCGTACGAGTGTGTGTTAAGAGAAGGAGAGAGAGAGCATGTGCGTGTGTGTGGGGAGAGAGAGAGAGAGAGAGAAAGACAGAGAGAGGGTGGGGTGTGGGGGGGGGTGGTGTGTGGGGGTGGAGAGAAGAGAGAGAGAGCGTGCGTGTGTGTGTGAGTGACAAGGCTACATCTCTCTGGTAAGTTTTTTATTTTTTTACTTGTAAAAAAAAACGTGTCTCTGGAAAATTTTCTTTTTTTCTGCTTCCACAAGAACTCACGTTTACCGTTTTTTTTATTTTTTTTTTCAGAAGTTGAATCTCCGGCCGATTTGGGAACACTCGGATTGGGAGGGATCCGAGTTCGACCCGAAGAGTCGGGTGTGGAGGATGACTCGAAGGGAAAATTTCGACATGTCCCCTGGTGGGTACCTCGATGGATTCCGACGAGCCCCCCCGCGGATACTCCGACGAACTGGGAGCGAAAAGCTCCGGGAACTCCCCCTTTTTTTGGGGCGATGGGCAGAATTTCGTCAGGGGTCACTGCTTTGAGGGACACCGGGTGTGAAACACCCCTTTTGGGATCGTCGAGCCCCTTAGAAGTGTTCACCAGGTCCCTTTCCCAAAAGGGGGGTTCGCAACCCTTCTGGCGAGACGAACGGTAAATAAAAACAATATCTCTGTATTCTGACCCGCACACCCCTTCATCCCATATGAAGGGGTGGGAGGACAAAACGGTGCGGGAAGTCCGCTCCTATGTCGGCTTACGATTCCTGATGGGCCTTCAAACGAAAGGGGCCAGAGGGAATAGTGGTCGAGGACCCGTTGATGTCTCATCGGGGTTCGCCAAGACATGACCCGGGGGCCGCTACGATGCCCGAACCCCGCCTCCCCCTTGCGACAAAGAAGGGGAGCTCCCGCGGAGGCCTTTTGGAAACTGCGCCCCTTTAAGACTTTTTGAATCGACGTATCGTTCCGTCTTCGCCCGAACAAGTACGTGACCCCCGCAAGATTGTTGGGGGCCCCAAGGGGGGCACCACCCCCTCAATACAAACCCCAGAAGAGGGCTCGGAGAGGGGGGAAGGTCTACAAGCATTGCTCGCCGACGGTCCAAAGGGAGGGTATACGGCGGGCCTCAAGATCTAATGGGGCAAAACCCGGCGTATTTCCATCCAGCATGAAAGGCGTCACCGACCTCCTGGGGGAAAGCTGTCTATTTGACAAGGGGGACCCTTAACACCGACAAAGGTACCCTCCCCCACTCTCTTCCCTTTCCTGCAGGCCCGGAAACCAGCGCCTGGGGCGTACGTCCGAACCGGGGTGACAGCCCCCGGACTTGCAGGGGAGCGGGACAAAACGATTTTCCGGGCCCGCAAGACCGGAAGTTTTCCTTAAAAGGGGGATAACGTTTGTTACGATGCCTCTACCGCCCCACCAGCAAAGGGCGTTACCCTGCCTCCCCCGCCCAGGGGGGGAGAGGGCGAAACCAAGTGAAAAATTCGCTTGAAACTTTTTAGCAGCTCCTATGGTTTGGGTTTTCGAGTAACCCAAAGTTTTTTTACCCAGAAAAATGTGAAATTTTTAGACTTACTGTATCGTATTTTATGTTTTGAACGATATTAAGTCTTTTAAAATAGTATAAACCCAATTTTTTTATATCACCCTTTTTGTGTTAAAGTCAATGGTTTGTCTCTGCATGAGACGAAACCCTATTTTTAAAAAGTCAATTTTTTTTTTTTTCAATTTTTAATATATAAATACAAAAAGGCTATGCGTAATATTACATTATTTTCATATATATATAATATATAATATATATATATATTATATATACAATATATATTATATATTAAATATATATATATATATTATATTATTATATATATAATTATATATTTACATATTTCATAATATATTATATATTATAAAATATTATAATATATAATATATAATTTTATATTATCCCATCACCTTCAGGCATGAGATGCCTGACAGCACGATGTTTATTTATTTTCAATAAATAGATACATAGAAACGCTATGTAGAGAGTAATATTACATTATTTACATATAGAATATATAAATTTTTATATTGCCCAATCACACCTTCAGGCATGAAATGCCTGAAAGCAGGGTGTTGGACAGAGTGAGGTGCCGCAGCAACTGACATCACTTGGTCTCCCTCCTGCGCCGGTGGTTCCTCCGCCGAGCCACACCGCGCCACCGACGATCGGGGTGTGTCAGCGGCATGTATGCCTCTGGGGAATTCCCCTCGTGGCGAGCCTGAGGGGGATTCCGCCGGGGAAAGGGGCCACGGCGACCGTCTGTAAAAAATGCAAGAAAAAAAGACATTGTAAAAGATATTCTCAAAAAAGGTCATGTAAAACATTGAAAAAAACAATTCTATTCAAATAAAAAAAACAAAAGGCGAGCTTCCTTGTTGTAGCAACCCCGAGGGCCCCGGGGGATAGCCAGCGCGTTTTGGGGTTTTTATTCCAGTAGGGAAAAAAATCTTTTAAACTTGACCCTCTTCTTGATCGATGGAATTTACTGCGCTACTGATCCGAGAGGTTGACGCTCTTTATGCCCATTATGCAGTCGCAGTAACGAAATTCAACTTTGCCCCTCCCCCCTCGGGGGGATGGGAGGCAGGGTAAAGACCTTGCTGGGTGGGGGGTAGAGAGCATCGTAACAAGCCCCTTATCCACCCCTTAGGCAATCATTCCCGGTTTGCTGGCCGGAAATCGTTGTCCCCCACCGCCTTTAGGTTCCCGGGGGATGTCACGCCGGTTCGGACGTACTATCCCAACGGCGCTGGTCTTCTAACATGTGATGTTGCTGTGCAAAGGAAGCAGTTTCTATCCTCAAGTGCATCTGGGTCGATCTCAAAATTTTTAAACCCATATTATATGGAGTCAGCATGTTTTTCCTTTTTTTGCAGCCATTATCCTGAAATTTACCCTTTTTTTCATACTTGCAGAAAGGGTGGGAGAGAAAAATTGGGCTGTAATTCCTTGGGGATGGAAAAAAACCTTCCAGGGTTAGGAACAGGAATGATTATAGACTCTTTCATTGTGGATGGCACTATGCTCTCCCTATAGATCTTACTGAATAGGTTTAACAAGAACTTTTGGGGGCTCTCTGGTAAGTCAGATATTATTTGGTATGGAATATCGTCACTTTCCTGGGGCAGTCTTACAACAAAGAGTTGCAAGCAGGTCCATCTCCTTGCACAAAAAATGGAAGTTGTATGGAATTCGCTTAGTCCTACTGAAGAATGAACTGGGGGTTGTTTCCCGTTCAGCCCAAAGAGTGGAGAATCGGGCAGTGTAAGATTCCCCAAAAAGGGTCTCTCAAGGGTTCAGCTAGCTAATTAGAACATTTTTTTTTCTATGAGGATTAGCCATTATCTTCATAGGAGGTGGGGCAGGGATGTGCTCTTTCCAGTGATCTTACGAACCTTGTCCCATACCCATGCTAAGGGGGTCCCAGAGTTAATTAGGAGACATACTGTCTCCACGACGTCCTTCTAGCCACCTTTAGCACTTGTCTGGCCTTGGCTCGGGTATTTTTGTAATGGATGAAGGTTATATCGCTGGGACTTGTAATACTGCAGTTGATCTAGAAAGATTCCAGTCCACATCTCTGCACTCCATTGGTTGGAATACCATTTATAGTAGATCATGGTTGGGCATCTACTATTTTGGACTGGTGTCTTATCTCTTTGGAGAGTGTTTGTTGTGGGTGTGAGTGCCCACAGGCATGGCTGGGTGCTGTTGGTGAAGTCAGAGATCAACGGGGGAGCTGGCAAGCTCCCTAGTCGGCTAAGGACTGGGCAGTCCTTGTGTTGCTGTTGCTGGTGTCATGCTCTTCTGGAGGAATGGGAAATGCTGATCTCGGTTCAGATTCTGCAGCTTAAATACACAAGCGCTGTGTAAGCGTGCAGGGAATGACGGGAGCCTACTGTCCAATGAGCGCGGACATGGCTGTGGACCTGTTGTGACCCAACCTGAGAAACTATGCTGAACCTCAGGTTACGGGGTCATGCTGCTACAGGTACTCCCCCTCCAGAGAGTGAGAAAAGCGAGGGAGTGAAATACCATAATGTGTCACTCCGGGGGCACTAGTATTGTAAATGATTGGTTGGGCATCTACTATCTTAGACTGGTGTCTTATCTCTTTGGGGAATGTTTGTGGGTGTGAGTGCCCACAGGTATGGCTGGGTGCTGTTGGTGAAGTCGGAGATCAATGGGGAAGCTGGAAGGCTCCCCTGTTGGCTAAGGACTTAGGGCAGTTCTTGAGTTGATTCTGTGGCTTAAGTACACAAGCACTGTATAAGCACGCATGAAACGAGGAGAGCCCGATGTCCAATGAGTGCTGACATTGCTGTGGACCTGATGTGTCCCAACCTGGCAAACTATGCTGAACTTCAGGTTGCGGGGTTGTGCTGCTACAGGTACTCCCCCTCCAGGGCGCAAGTGAGCAAACAAAATACCATGATGTATCACTCCGAGGGTCACCAGTATAGTAGATGATGAGTGGGTTTCTACTATTTATGCTACTGGTGTCTTATCTCTTTGGGAGGTGTTTGTTGTGGGTGTGAGAGCCCACAGTTATGGCTGGGTGTTGTTGGTGAAGTTGGAGATCAACAGGGGAGCCAGCAGGCTCCCCAGTCGGCTAAGGACTGTGTAAGTACACAAGGAACAAGGGGAGCCTGATGTCCAATGAGATATGGCTGTGAGCCTAATGTGACCCAACCTGGGAAACTATGCTGAACTTCAGGTTGCGGGGTCGTGCTGATACACATTCACTTCCTTCGAAAGTATTGGAAAGTGGTCATTTCCATCTAAGTCTTCCATGGCGTGCCAAGTGAAATTCAACAGTGAATCAGGTGAACCAATGGACAGGTCTATACTTTGGAGAATGTCCCAATTTGAATTTGGAAATGTGTGGGAGTGTCACTGTTCAGTAAAACTGCATCTACTCTTAAGAACAAGGAGTCCAAGGCCCTTCCTCGAGGGTTGCACAAAGTGTCTCCCCAGAGGTGATGCTGACCATTGAAATCTCCCAAGAGAAGAAATGGATGTGGCAATTGCCCAAGTAGATCTTCCAAATCATCCATGTTGAGATTATGTGGAGGAAGGTTGATGGATGCAACAGTGTAAGGTCGTGTCAAGCCTATTCTCACAGTCTTCACTTGCAGTGTTGTTTGTAGGTGGACGGCCTGGAAGGGAATATCCTGATGTACCATTACTGCTACTCCTCCATGAGGTTCATTATCAAAGGTCACATTATTGGCTTGAATTGGGAATCCTCTCTGGGAAATGGGACGATTTTACCTGGTCATAATCTCTTGTAGGTATACACAAACTGGGTTACATGCAGCTATCAGATGTTGCAGTTCTTCCCATTTTGCATGAATTTCCTGACAGTTCCATTGGATTAGGGTATCCAGTTCTTCAAACTACCTCTTCATAAGGTGTTTGGCAGCACCTGTGGTCAAGGTTTGCCCCACCTTTAGGCTGTCCCTTTCCAGGATCTTGGGAGTATCTTTTGAAGGGTTGTTTAACTGTGGAACTAGTTTCCAAAGGCTTCCTTGGGACAGGCTCAAGATTTCTTTGCCTGGGCAAAGGACAGACCTGAGCCTTTGGTTCAAGAGTATTCTGCCAAGCAGCGGAGGCCCCTGTGGATGTGGTGGCAGCTGGAGCTGTCACCGTTGAGGCTTTTGGAGGCCTGCCTGATGGCTCCAAAGACCTTACTTTGGGAGGAGGAGTCTCCTCAATAGACACCTTACTCCGACTCTGTTTCTGGTGGAACAACTCACCAGAGGTAGTTTCAGCATTTGAGGATTGAGGTTTAAAGTTAGTGGCGGAGTGTGTGGTGTAAGAAGTATCGGAGGGCAAGGGATGGTGGGAAGGAGGATGGGCTAAAGCAAAGGATGAACCAAAGCAAAGGAATTACCTGGCTGTGTGAACAGCACACAAGCACGTTGCTATGCCTCTGGAAAACTAACTTTCTCCTTGCTCCTTATTACCAATATTGATTTGAAAAAATGTAAATGTAAAAGTTTCATGAGCTTCTTTGCAGTGGTAATAGCATATTGGACCTGGACAGTTGTCATCTACTTAATGACCTGTTGTACCACACTTTACACACATTCTTGGTTGTCTATTTTCCTTAAAACGGCAAGAGTTGGCCCCATGCCCATAACCCTGGCAGTGGAAGCACCACATAGGGTTGGGCACATATGGCTTTACCTTGAGGTAGTACCATGCCAACTTAACTGATTCTGGAAGGACTTACATTTCAAAAGACAGAGTTGGTGACGACTGTTACAAACCATCAACTTTCTTCTTAAAACGCTTTACTGCCACTACATTAAAAAAAAAAAATGTTCCTAGAATACCTCATCAGGTCTAGGGAAAAGACAATTTCCTTACTCTGAGTGTTTTGTTAGGAGGACATGAAACTTGAGCCCCAGGAATATCGCATATATCGCACGCAGACGATCGCTCTCATCTAGTGACGAAACCTCAGCTATCAGGCTACCATCTCGCTGTGGGGAGAGGATCACATTGACACACCTCAGTTATCTTCTGATATACTTCAAAAAATATCAAGATCAATGACTGATACACCATCAATGGTCTTCACTACTAGGTACTTACTATATGAGATACTTTCATATTTACCAGGTAAGATTTCCTTAATGGATTGATAACTTATCTCCATACCTGTTTTGGGAGCCTGGGAACCATTACATTTGGAAGCTGGAAAGTTTTCAGAGTGACATTCTTCATTTCCTCACCCCTCCACCCACCATGGAATCCAATTTAGGGGAAGCTGTGGTTGGGGCTCAAAATCTTTAAACAGCCACAGAGGTAGTGAGGAAATATACACAGCCACTATTACAGTACTGATGGCAGTTGCGGGACCTATGCGCTACCGACTGAACAGTGTCTGCTTGACCCTAGCCATATTTGACCAACTTATTGACTTGCAGGCCCTTGATCAAGCCAGCCATCTAACCAGAATTGAGGAACAAAGAGGTGTGTTGCTAGCTGCAGGGCGCAATGTGCAGCATCGCTCAACCTCCAGGACTCCTGTCTCCTAGTAATACGGGACGCCATGCACGGCAAACACACATGGGAGAGTTCTTCCTGGTCCAAGATGGAATGAACCAGGGGTGGGTGCACCATCCCCTCTCTTCGTGGTGCTCTGATGCACCAGGAAGCCATTTTGTCTCATCCCTCACTGGTAACCCCTCCAGTATGGGTATCCCTCTGGTCCGGCTCACCAGATCATTGGGACCTCAAGCCCCCCCCACTGCGGCAAGGCGGCTCCCATTAGGGGGGCCTGGCATGGGATCCAATGAAGCATTCCGATTCTCATTCTTGCTCTTTGGAACCTGGACAGATTCTAAAGTGACAATTGGTGATGCTCGAAATGGATTGGCCTGGGGACTGCATAGGTCGTCAAGGAAAGAACTAGTTTAACTTAACCTCTTTAGTAATTCCCATGCATATGATGATAGAAATAACATGACAAGTTTCCTCTAATCAGTTAATATCATCAATGTCTTTAATCAAAGTTATTTTAGGTATTAGAGCTTTTTTCAATATTAATGTTAATCAACATGTAATGTATAATAATGCTTAACCCCATCTCGTTATGAGGTTTAT
>NC_051389.1:25757617-25785117 GCF_015228065.2 Penaeus monodon
TCCCACCACATAACAGTTAAGAATACAAGCCTTTCAAAATTAATCATTTTAGGATATAAAATTCACTATAAAAATCTGCTCTCTACACCAAAATAGATGTGATGAAATTAAGATAAAAAAAAAAAAAACAAAATCATAACAGCAATGCACCTCCAGAAGAAAACGAGCGACGGGAGGATGGAAATAATCAAAAGGAGCAAGAAATCGGTTTTATACGACGTTAACCCCGGATCGCCCGACCCCGCTCGCGCTTTACGGACCCGTTCTCTTCAAATGCGGTGGGGGGAACGGGGGGCTTTAAAGCAGCCCCCCAGGAGGGGGGCCTCGCGGCTTGTTTGGGTTTTTTACGTCGGGGTTTGTTTTGGTTCTTATCCCCCTGGTAAGGGCATCATGGTTTGCCCTGGCTTATCCTGGCATTTGATGGATGAAGGGAGGGGTTAGAACTGTTGTGGGGGTGGTGTGTGGGTGGTGTGTGTGTGGTGTTGTGTGTGTGTGTGGTGTGTTTTGGGGTGTGTGGTGTGTGTGTGCATGGTTTTTATATGTTACATTATATATAAACAGAAAATGTAATACAGAAGGAATATGCTTACGCGATGAGCTGAGCAAAAAAACCCGTTTTCCAGGGAAGAGGAGCATTAAAAATGTATCGTCCGTTTGCCCGCCTTTTCGTTTCCGCCGAAGGACAGTGCGTTTTTGGCAAATGTGGGCAAGGCAAGTGTAAGTGGTTTCCCGTGGACACAAGATTTGCTATGGGATGATATTTTGAAGTTCCGGCAAAGTGAAAGCGTCGTTTGTTTCAAATTACATTTTTATTTTATTTTTATCATTATATTTTCGTTTTAAAATTTTCATTATTATTATTATTTTTATTATAAACATTAATTTTTTTATTATATTATTTTTATTTTTTCGTGGTGCGCGAAACCCCACACACATAACACATATATATTTTTTTTCTTCTTCTTTTTTTTTTTTTTCTTTTTTCTTTTTTTTTTATCTTTTTTTTTTTCTTTTTTTTTATTTTCTTTTTCTTTTTTTCGTTTTTTTTTTTCTTTTCTTTTTTTTTTTTTTCTTTTTTTTTTTTATTTTTTTCTTTTTTTTTTTCACAGAAGAGATATTTATATGATGATATTCTTAATTTTTTATATTATTTTATTTAGGTTTTTAGCATTTATATTTTCTTTCTATTTTTATTTTATTTTCCCCTTTCCAAATATTCAGTTTTGTTAGGGTTTAAACTCGGTCTACATGATTTCTTTAACAAAATTAAAGGGTTACATACCTACAATCCCCAAACATTTTTGTAGAAACGAAAAGATAATGGGAAAAAATACGGGGGTTTTTTAACAAAAATGTATTTTTCATAGATGATCCCCTATTTTCAGACACCCAATTTTAATTTATAATGCACTTTTTTCATCATCTAGCGCTTTTTATGCAAGGGGGTACATGGAAAAACAAAACCTGTAACTTCCCTTGTATAAAAACCTCAAAATTTAATTTTATAAGTTTAAAGTTCCCTCAAAATTTATGCGTATGGGACGGAACGGCCCACTTTCACACACGTACTTAAATGTGAAAGTAGGCAGGGACCGGGAAGAAATCTTTCCCCCCTTTGACCAAAACGAAAACCCGAAACCCAATGCCCAACCAAAAACAAAACCCTAATCAGTCCCCAAAACCCTTTAAACCCTTTACTTTCAATGGGCATTTTTGTTCGTACAGGGATCCCTAAAGAGAAAAAATTGAAATAAATGATATACAACAGAGGGGGACCCCCTTTCAATGCAGGTAACCGGTGGCATGGGATTAATGATCACAGCGTAACCAACAACCTTACGGGGTTTAAAAAGCAGGATAATGTGGGGGGACAAAATCGAACACCCTCACACAAAAACACACACACACACAAAAAGAATGTAAAAGTGGGGCCCATTTGACCGGGACGTAATCAGTGACCTTGACGAAACCAAAAAACCGAAAACCCGAAAACCCAATGCCCAACAACAAAAAAACAAAACCCTTTCCCCAGAAATCTTTAAAACCTATTTTCCCACATATGCATTTTATGTTCGCCCAATGACGCATAAAAGGGGAAATTTAAGGGAAAACAAAGTAAAATACAGACGAGTTTTCCCCCCAAGGGGGGGAACAGGTGAAATAAAATTAAAGGATCACAGCGAAACCCACAAAAACCTTATCGAGAGGAAAGAAGGATAATGTAGGTGGACAAAATCGAACACCCTCACACCCCAAACACACACAAAACAAAATACATGAATGTAAAAGTGGGCCGTGACCGGACGTAATCATTGACCTTGACAAAACCACAAACCGCAAACCGAAACCCAAAGTCCAAACAACAACAAAAATCAATACCCGGAAATTTTAACCTTTTTCCCACAATGCTTTTTATGTTCGTACATGACGAATCAAAAGGAAATAAAAAAAACAAATGATATACTAAGACGAGTATCCCTCCAACGCAGGGGACGGGTTTACATAGTTTAATAAATCCAGCTTAACCACAAAACCCTTACGAGAGTGGAAAGCAGGAAATGTAGGGGACAAAATCAAAACCCCCCCTACCCACCCGTACATGAATGTGAAAGTAGACCAGTGCCCGTGACGAAAATCAGTGACCTTGACGAAACCGAAAAACCCCCAAAATGTCCAAAAACAAAAAAATAATCAATCCCCGGGAAAAATCTTTAAACCCTCCTTTCACATATGTTTTTTTAATCGACATAAAGCATCAAAAGGGGAAAAAATAATGAAAAAATGATGTATACAAAAGAGTTTTTTTCCCCCCCAAATGCAGGGAGGGACATAGATCAATGATCAAAAGCGAACCCACACAATTATCGAAGTAAAAAGGGGTTTAATGATCCGAGGAAAAACCCAAAGCCCAAGCAAACGAGGCCCAAAACGCGCACCCCTTGCGGGAAAACGGTGCATCATAACAAAAAGGATAAACCACGGAAGTGTTTAACTAATCAATATCCTTTCCCCAAAATTTCTTTTACTAATAGCCGTGATGTACAGACGAATCCCCCCCCAATTGCGGGGTTGACATAGATAAAGGGATCCCCGGTAACCACAAAACCTTGTCGAGAGTGAAACAGAAACCCCCTAAACCGAGTAATATGAAAAAACCACCCCACACCTTCCCAGCCCAAAAAATAGAACATAAACAAAAAGGAGACCAATACCCGGAACCCAAAATTTCATTCCCATAGGCAGAGCTAAGATGATCCCCCCGGGGCCCCCCCCCCTCCACACCGCAATTTTTTAAAACCAGTTTAAACTTGTCCCGAGACGAGAATTATTCTGACAGACGGGGAAAAAACCCGTTTTCCTAATGACTAAAAACTCCCAAAAAAAAAATAAAAATAGGTCAAAAAAGGTCTGTTAAATAAACCGAAATTTTGCTCCTTATCACTTCCCAGAGATAAGAAAAAAATTTAAAGTGAAAAGGGGTTTTAAAAAAAATTCGCATACAATATAAAACCTTTTTTTTCCGATTGTAAAAAACCATTTTGGAAAATATCACCATTTTTTGGACCCTTTTGAAAACTGAATCGGAAATTTAAATCCTGCTACAGACGAGGGATCACCCTTAAAAATTTCATAACCCAATAAAATGCCCCTCTAATGATGTAAGGGCGTCACCTGAAGGAGTCCCCCCCTTCCGAAGTAATAAGAAGAATTGAATAAGAGGGAAAAAGAAGCCCCCACAAAAAAAACAAACATGAAACCCAGCTGCGGAATACGAAAAAGCCCGAAAACCCGGAAAAACCCCCTCCTTTCCTACTGCCCCGAAAACTTTCCCTCAAAAACCCAAATAGGAAAAAAAATAATGGTAGAGGAAGAAGACGCAAAAAAAAAAATAACAAAAAAAGCCCGAAGGACCTACTAGTTCCCCCCAAAATTCCCTCCCCCTCACACCACAATATTCCCCATTTTTAAATTTTTAACTGAAGAAAAATTAATCCTGCTACGGCGGGCCCAAACCCTTCAAAATTCATCAAACCCCATAAATGTCCCTTAATAAATGACTAAAAAGTTCACCAAAAGGGGTTTCTCTACTCCTCCCCAAAAGCAATAAAAGAATAAGAATAAGGGGAAGAAGAAAACCCAATCAAACAAAAAATGCAACAGCTGCGACACACCCCAAAGCCCGAAAAACGGGGGAACCTCCACCCCCGCCCCGCACCCCCCTTTTATTCCGTGGACCCAATAAGGGAAAAACGTCTTGACACGGGGTTTAAGTTAAATCCCCAAAAACACCCCAATTTTTAAGGGAATCATTGAAATTCAAAAGGTTTAAAAAATACGTTGCTGAATAATAGTTTTTATTAAGGTTTTAAATATGCCTTTAGTACAAAAAAAAAGAAAACAAATAAAAATTTATATCCCCCCAAATTTTCTTTAAAAACGGGGGCGATAAATAAATCATTTCTTCTTTTCCCGAGGTAAGGAGGGGTGGGGGTTTGCACTCTCGTCTTGATTTTTAAACCCAAACCAAGAAAAGGAAACCCTTTTAAACCTTACTAAGATTAAAAAATTGTTCGCATTACGTAAATTTTAAGAAAAAAAAATATATGCATATGACATATCCATTTCCACCCCAAAATGAATATAAAAAAAAAAAAAATACTTGCAAAGACCAAAACAAAAATCTTTAAAAAATGTTAAAAAATGCATAATATAACAAAGATCCCCAAACTCTAATAAGAATTCTAAACAAAAAATTTTTTAACTTGGGGGAAAAAACGTTTGACAAATTTGCAAATTTTCCCCCTTTTTTTAAATTTTTTAACTAGTCGTTCAAATTTCCCAAAGGGTTTTTTCATAAAAAAAAATAAAATTCAGTAAAAAGGTCATAAAAACTCTTGTTGAAACCAACTCCCTTTAATATGATTTTCAAGTTTACAAAAACACGCGTCTTAACGGGTTTGTTTAACAAAAAATAAGATAAAAAAAAAAGGATATATTTTTTGGTAAATGAAAAAGGGCGAAAAACTCCCACTACGAAACCTTTAAAAATTTGAGGTTAATCATAAATAAAGGAAAAACCCCCCTAATAAGAATAAAAACCCGAAATTTCTTAACTTTGCGGGACGTTTTGATAAGTTATAAAAAATCCCAAAGGAATCTTTAATAAAAAACAATTAAATAAAAAGGATCATAAAAAACTCTTTTTGGGAATCAATGTCTTTATTATGACTTCCCCACACACCCCAAAACAGGCTTAAAAAAATAAAAAAAATATAACAGGTTTAAAATTTTTGTGTAAATGAAAAATGCGATAACCACTTCTCAACGTTTAAAAAATTCCCGGGGTTTTATACAAAAATTTTAATTCCCAAAATTTGAAAAGTCCCCCGGTTTTATTTATTTAGAGAGTATTAATGGGGTTTTCAACGCATATGCCCCGGGGCCCAAAAGGGAGGGGTTTTCCCCCATCCTATTTCCGTTGAACAGTTAATTTTTCTACCAAAGGACCACCCCTGTCCCCACGTGCCGAACCAGTTATTTTTTGCCTAATTAACCTGGGGGGGAAATTTCCCGGTAATTTCCTAAAATGTTCCCCTCAGTCTAAATTTTGTACAACCCTAAAATGAAAAATAGGAAATATGTTCAGTTTTCCCATATGTATAACTCTTGCACCCCCAACCGTCCCTTTCCCTTTCTGTTAAAAAAAAGGACGGGGAAAACATCGTTTGGGATCCTTTTTTATAAAGGGATATAAGAAAAAGAAAATTAAAAACAAAAGGGGATTTGCTTTTCGGGAAATTTATTTCCCCCCTCCACAAAATTGTCTATAGTACCCCCCTACAAAATAAAATACGAAAAAAAGGAAATATGAAACGGCCCCACTAATGTTGGTTACAAATATTTTCATTATCTAGCAAATATGCTTTTTTGTCCCCTACGGGAAAGGGGGAAAAATTTTGAAAAAGGGGACAAAAACTAACCCCCCCGATGGGAAATAATCCAACAAACTTACTTCCCCCCCGATTTCCGGCCATGGTTTTTCCCCCCGTTTTAAAAACTTTGTATGGGGGACGGGGCTAAAAAGGGTTTCCAAATTTTTAAAGCGGACTACGGCGTTTGTTGATGATTGTAGTTTCATTTATCTAGAAAATTTTTTTTTGTCTCCTACAAAAAACGGGAAAAATATTAAAAAAGGAACAAAAAAACCCTTTTGGAAAAAGGGTATAATTAAACCCAAAAACTTTACTTCTCGTTTTCCCCGGGCCTTGCCTTTCTAAAAAATATGCAGCAAGAGATAGACCCAGATAATTTGTTTTTCTTTAAGAGCGATAAACCCCCACCGCCGGACTATGGGTTTTCCTTTATCGGGAAAGTACATCAGAAAACCGCTTTTAAGTAAAAACAGAATATATTTTCTAAAAATCTCCCTATGAAAGAGAAAAAATTTTTTTTTACGTTGACCTGAAAAAAACCGGGAAAATCGATCTCTTTAATTTTTTGGAAATTTAATAAAAAGTCTTTCCCAAAATTTTGGAAAAAATATATTTATATCTTAACACCCTTTTGCCATGATTTTCCTATGCCCAGTTTTTGGTAGTAGCGAAAACTTTTAAAGGGCCCCCTAAAAATTTTTTTATCTTAAAAAAACCCAAAACCACCTGCATAACAAAAAGGCTTTCATTTGATTTTTTTCCCCTTTTTTAAAAAACTATGTCTTTATCAAAAACAAAAACTTTTAAAAGATATAAAAAAAGAGGTAAAATAAAAAAACCCCCCATTTATAAAGTTTTAATTGTAGGGGTTTTGGACAATAAATTAAGTAAAATTTTCCCAAAAAGCAGAGTTTTTTTAAACCCAAATAAATTATTTTTTACCTCGGGAAAAAAAAAAAAATTTATTAGGAACCCTCGTGCGATGGATCTTAGCAGACAGCACGTGTTTTCCAACTGATGCGTTTTTTTTTTTTTTTTCTTTTTTTTAAACCGAGTTATTTTAAAAGGGTTTTCTTGTTGTTGTCTCATTAGATATTCTTGTTTTAAATGGCATTAAAGGGTATAAAAAGAGAACCCTACAATCGAGAGGAAAAGTTATAAAAAAAAGGGGTTTGAAAATCACGTCCAAAAGGGGGAAAAAAACCCGCAACAAAGGGCAATATTTTCAAAATTTGACAAGTAAAAAAGCATTTTTTGGGAAAAAAAAATATTCGAAATTACCTCATAAAAAAGGGAGGGAAAAGCTTTTTTTTAAAAAATTAGGGGAAAGCAAAATCCCCTTTTTTTTAAAATAAAAAGGGGGGTTATTGAAGTAAATGTTTTAGGAACTGAGCGGGTTTTTTTCAGACTTGGGGAAATATATGGTAAGTTTTAAAAGGGTTTATGGGATTTGCTATAATCTTTAACAAAAAAGTCTTATTTTTTCAAAAAGGCCCCTTTCCAAAACTTTTGAAAAGGGCCCGGGAAAATTTTCCAGATAAGGGGAAACCTAAACAGGTATCGGGGAAAACCCCCTTTCTTGTCACGAGATAAACTTCATCGAATAAAAAACCTTTAAGGGGACGTGCAAAGTGAGGAAGAGGAGAAACAATAGAGCACCCCAGGAAGTACTTTTCTCTTTTCATTTTCGTGAAAAAAACTGCAAGTTAATAAAATTTACAATGGAAATGAAACCCCTTTCAATCTTTTGGGCCCCAAAAAACCCCCAGTTTAGATAGCTAGAAATTTTTAGAAAGCTCGCTAGGTTGTTGTTTTTCGTAGAAAATCTTTCTTCACACCCACTCTTTTCCGCTACTCAGCTCTGTCCCCCTATAAAAATGCCATATCTCGGGCCCGAGGCCCCCCCCCTTTCTCCAAATCGCCCCTCCCCCCCCTCCCCCCTCGATAAACGCGAGTTGTTTTTAAACCCGAGGTTTTAAAAAAATGGTGTTTTAAAAATTTATAATTGGAGCTAAACAAACTTCACACAACAAAAATGTTTTAAAATTGGTTGACTTAGAATTTGGGGGCTTATACCCCTATAAAACTTGGGGGTTTTCCTTTGCGAAGAAAAAAATAAAATTTGATAAAAACAGTAATATGGTCTTTTTTAGTAGATAAAAAAATAAATTACTCGTATGACTGCAAAAAACCCCAAATCATAATAGACAAACTTTTGCCGCGAAAATTTTGTCAGAATTTATAATTCCATCATTCATTAAATTTTTTGCTTCCGTTTCCCTCCCCAACCCCTATTTTTTTTTTCCCATTCCAGACAGAAAACGACGGTAACAGGGCACGTTTTGGTTTTTTCCCGGGCATGTCCCCTCTGTGGGAAAGGGAGCATTCGTTTCTGATAGAGGCTTATAAATACTAAAAAACGCACCCCGGCCTTTAATGCTAGTATTTTAAAAATTTTCCCTTTATGTAAAATTTTAAATTTTTTATTCTTAAATGACAAATAATGCTTCCAATGGTATAAATTATTTTATTTTTGAAATAAAAGTAACACTAACCTTTTTATTAAAGAAGAAATAAAAACCCAACCCTCCAATCCTTTTTCCAAAGCGAGACAATTTAAATACGTTGAGAATGCTGTACATTTTCCCATAAAGTGGACCGCCAATGAAAACTCCCCCACAATGCCTTGTTAAAAAAATTTTATTTGGGGGTTTACAAAATCATTCAGCAGAAAAAACTCCCTACTTTTATCCCCTTTCTTTTGGGTCGTCAGAGAATATTTCTCCCGTAATGTTGCCCCAAACCCTGGGAAGGGAGGGACTCTATTTCCCCGCACGCCCCCCGCACCCCTCACTGACGCGGGTGCGGGGCCGGGGGAAGTAAAACCGCATGCGGTGCCGGCGGAGGGCGGCGAGGGCGGGGGGAGGGGGGCGGGGGGCCGGGAGGGGGGGCGGGGGCGGTGGGGGGCGGCGGCGGCAAAAGGGGAGGGGGGCCCCTTTTGACGACAAAATTTACATAGAGAGGGGGAGGGGGCACATTAAAAAGTTCCTAAGGTCTAAAATTTTTCCTCCCGTAAAGTCGTTGAAATTTTTAAAAAAATGACACCTTTAAACCCGACCGCCCAAAATTTAAAAATTTTTAATTAAAAGGTTCTCTCTCCTCTTTTCCCTCTCTCTCTCTCTCCCCTCTATATATAAAATATATAATATATATTAAAATTTTATATATATATACCCGCTTGATAAAAAAAAGGGAAAAAAATATCTTGTATATTGGGTTTAAAAATATTTGTATATTTTTTGTATTTTTGGGAAATACGGGCTCAGAGGCAAAATAAAAAATACAAGGAAGTAGATGATGAAAAAGGGAGGTTTTAAAGATAACACTGAAAAAAAATTTAGCGAAAATTTTATTTTTTTGAAAAACAAAGAATTGGGATAAGAAGCCCCCCCCCTGTCGCCGCCCCCCGCCCCCCACCGCCGCCGCCCCCCTCGCCGCCGCCCCGCCCTCCGCCCCCCTCCCCGGGCCCCCCGCCGGCGCCCCCTGCGGTTTTACCCCCCGGCGCCCCCCCCCGGGGCAGGATGAGTCGGCGCGTGCGGGAAAATAGATTTCCCCGTCTGGGCTCCCGGTAACATTACGGGGAGAAAAATTCTTGACGACGAAGAAGCCGGTAATAACGTAGGAATTTACATGCTAAAATGTTTAAATGAAAACCCCCCCAAGTAAAAGTTTTGTTAACAAGGCATTGTGAGGACCCTTTGGGGGTCGCACATTTATTGGAAATGTCCCGCTTCTCGGGACGTATGTATTGTTCGCGGGAAAAAAATGTTTTGGGGAGGTTTTGGGTATATTTCTTTTTTAAATTAAAAAAGGGTTTAGATGGTACTTTTTATGAAAAAAAATACATTTTTTATACCTTTGGTAAGAATTTTTTTTCATTAAAAGAAAAAAAAATTAAAATTTACAAAAGGGAAAATTTTAGGTAAAATACTAGCATGTAATGGCTCGGATGGGTTTGTTGTATTTATAAGCCTCTATCAGAATCTGAATGCCCTTCCGACAGAGGTGACATCCCCGGAAGACGGGAAAATTTCGTGCCCTGTTCCTTCGATTTCTGCCCGCGAAGGGGAAAAAAAATAAAAAAATTGTGAGGAAAGCGAGAAGCAAAATTTGAAATGAATGAGGGAAATTTAAAAAATTTGAAAATTATCGGGGCCAAATGTTTGTACTATGAGATTTTTGTTCCCAGTCATCGAGAAATTTACTTTTTTATACTAAAATGGAAAACCCAATATTATTTTTTATAAAAATTTTTTTGTTTTCTTCGAAAAGGAAACCCTTCCAAGTTGATATGGCTATAAGCACCACCAACTAAGTAAAACCCAATGTCAATACATTTTTAGTGTTGGTGAAGTTATGTTATAGCCCAAATTAGGTTTATAATCACCTTTTTAAAAATCCTCGGGGAAAAATACAACATCGCTTTATTTCGAGGGGAAGGGAGGAGGAGCAAAATTTTAGGAAAGGGTGAGGTCGCCAGCGGGGGTATGGCAGTTTGATAGGGAAAAAAGGGAGCGGAGTAGCGGAACGAGGGGGTGGAAAGGAGTGCTACAAAAATAAAAAACCCCTAGGCAAAGCATTTCTAAAATTTTCTAGCATCTAAAAACATGGGGGCCCTTGGTAAAATTTGTTTGAAGGGTGCGATTTCCTTTGGGAAGATATTCTTTAAACATGCATTTTTCTTCACGAAGTGAAACGAGAAAGTATTTTCCATGGTTTTTCGCTTTATTTTCGCCTTTCCTCATTTCGCACGTCCATTAATGGTTTAGTAGGGCGATGAATCATTATCTCGGGGGACAAGAAGGGGTTTTCCCCGGGATAACGTTTTGAGGTTGTCCTTTATCTGGATTTTCCCTGGGCATTGTCGGGTTTTAGGAAGGCATCTTTAGAAAATAAGACTTTTTTTAAAGATGATAGCAAGCTATAAATTTTAAACTTCCCTATTTTCCCAAAGCTAAAAAAAACTGCTCAGTTCGTAAAATTTATTTAAATAATCCCCCTTTGTTTTTAAAAAAAAAGGGCTTTTGCTTTTCTAAGTTTAAAAAAAAAAGTTTTTCCCCTCCCTTATTAAGGAAATTTGGAATTTTTTTTTCTCCTAAACGAATGTTTTTTTACTTGCTTTTAAAAAAAATATTGTTTTCCGGTTTGGGGGTTTTTCCCTTAGGACTGTGATTTTCAACCCCCCCCTTTATAAAAATTACCTGTCGAGTAGGTTCCCGTCATATCCCCCTTTTAACTGCCATGTAAACAAGAAATCTAATGTGACACACAACAAAAAACCCCCTTTATAGAAACTGGGTTTTTAAAAAAAAAAAAAAAACCCCCTCATTTGGGAAAAATTTCACTTTGCTGTCTGCTAAGATCCATCGCATCGAGGGTGTCACAAATATATATTTTTTTAAATCTCAGGGGTAAAAAAATCCATTGGTCAAAAAATCTTGTTTTGGGGGAAAATTTTGACTTATCTTTGGGCAATACACGTACAATTTAAAACCCTTTAAAAAAGGTGGGTTATATTTTTTACCTCTTTTTTTATATTTTAAAAAAAGTTTTTGTTTTTGAAAAGGGACATAGTTTTTTAAAAAGGGAAAAAAAAATCAAGGGGAAACCCTTTCTTTTTATCCCCGGGGGGTTTTTTTGGGTTTTTTTTTTAAAAATTTTTTTTGGGGTTTTTAAGGGGCCCTTTTAAATGTTTTCTACTAAAACAACTGGGGAAACATAGTGAAAAATCATAGGCAAAGGAGGAAAGGTATATATATATTTTTTCTTTTTGGTAGGACTTTTTTTAAGAATTCAGAAAATATTAAAGAAAATCGAGTTTTAATTTTTTCCCCAGTGTAAACGTAAAAAAAATTTTTTCTTTTTTGCAAAAGGGAGTTTTGAAAAAAAATATATGCATGGGGTTATTTTTTAAAAACCCGGGGGCAAGTACGTTTCCCGAAAAAGAAAATCACC
Source organism: Penaeus monodon (assembly GCF_015228065.2). NCBI lineage: Eukaryota > Metazoa > Arthropoda > Malacostraca > Decapoda > Penaeidae > Penaeus > Penaeus monodon. The sequence continues at coordinate 25,769,566 of NC_051389.1, forward strand.
AAGTCCGGGGGTTTGCGGTGATCGTCTTTTAAAAGAAAAACCAACTTATTTAGCTCTATCTTTGCTGCATATTTGTAAAAAGGCCAATGACGGGGAAATCAGAAGTAAATTTTGGTTAAATTTAAAAAGGTTGGAAAGGTTTTTTGTGCCCTTTTATAATATTTTTCCCGTTTTTGTAGGAGAAAAAAAAACATTTTTGGTAGATAAATGAAATACAATTTTTTCCCCACAAAAATCGCCGTAGTCCATTTAAAGTGGAAATTTATCTAGCCCCGTCTTCATGGGCAGTTTTTTGGGACTGGTGAGAAAGCCCATGGCCCGGGGGAAATCGAGACGTAAAGTTTAGTTGATTTTTTCCCACCCCCCCCGGCGGGGGTTAGTTGTGTTTTTTTAAAATTTTTTTTCCCGTTCCGTAGGGGGCCCAAAAAGCATTTTTTGCTAAAATGAAAAAAAAATTTATAGTAACCAAAAATTAGGGGTTTCCGTTGCATATTTCCTTTTTTTGAAAATTTTGTAGGGATTTTTCCTAAGACAATTTGGGAGGGGGAGTAAATTATAAAAAAAGAAGCCCGCCTTCTGTTCAATTTCATTTTTTTCTTATATTTTCATAAAACAGAGGCCCCAAATCGATGTTTACCCGGGTTTCTTTTTATATAGAAGAGAATGCACTGTATTGGGGGTTGAAAAAGGTTTAACATATGGGAAAGCAAAACATTTTTCCCATTTTGCATTTTTTAGATTGTACAAAAATTTAGACGAGGCGGGGAAAATTTTTGGAAAATACCGCATGCCCCCTTTTAGGTTAATTAGCAAAAAATAAAATGGTTCGGGACGTGGGGGCGGTGGGGGGCCCAGGGTAGATAATTAACGTTCAGACGGAAAAAAGGTGGGGAAAAACCCTCTTTGGGTTTGCGCAGGGTGCGTTGAAAAACCCTTTTTAAACTCCTAAATAGAATAAAAAAAGGCGACTTTTCAAAACCCGTTTGGGAATTAAATTGTTGGAAAGCCTGAATTTCAAAAGGGATGAGATAGGGTTTTGCCAAAATTTTCATTTTCACCCGAAAATTTAAGCCGTTTTTATTTATTTTATTTGTATTATGCGTTGGGATGTGTTGGAAAGTCATAATAAAAGGGAAAAGAGTACAACAAGAAATTTCCATGACCTTTTTAGGGGGAATTTTTTTTTTTTTTTATTAGAAAGATGCCCCGGGGGGTGTAAAAATAGCTTATCAATCGTCCCGGGGAAGTTAAGAAATTTTGTTTTTATTCTTTTTAGGGTTGAACCGGGTTTTATTAGATTAAGCCCTGCAATTTTTAAAAGGTTTCGTTTGTGGTAGTTATCGCATTTACATTTTCACAAAAAAAAATAGCCTGTTTTTTTTATCTTATTTGTGTTTTCCAAGTTAAAAACGCGTGTTTGGGTAAACTTTAAAATCATATTTAAAAGGGAAAGTTGGGTTTCCCAAAAAGAGGGGTTTTTGATCCTTTTCACTGAAATTGTATTTTTTTTATGAAGATACCTTGGGATGTAAAGGGAAAGGGTAGTTTTAACATTTTTTAAAAAAAAAGGAGGAGTTGAAAATTTGGGCAATCCCCTTCCCGAAGAAAATTAAAAAATTTTGGTTTAAAATATTTTATTTTTGGTTTCATCTTTTTTAAAATTAGATTGTAAACATTTGTAAAGTTTTTATTATGGTCTTGCAAATATTTTTTTTTTTTTATAGCATATGGGGGTGAGAAAGGGGTAGTGTCAAGCCTATTTTTTTTTTTTTCTTTTTTTATTTTCGTAATGCGAAAATTGTCAATTTAGTAAGGGTTAAAAGGATTTTCCTTTTTTTTGGGGGGTTTCCAATCAAGAAGAGAGGCAACCCCCCAGTCATTTCCTCCCGAATAAGAAGAAAAAGTCATATTATCGCCCTCGTTATATGAAATTTGGGGTGGTAGATTTGGGAAATTTTTGCGTTTTTTTGTACTAAAGGCAAATGAAACCTTTAAAAAAGACCCCTTTTAATTTTTTTCAAAAAGTATTTTATAATCCTTTTTATTTCAAAAGAATTCTTAATTTGGGATGGTTTTTGGGGATTTTAAAGTAACCCCACGTGTCAAAACCCTTTTTCCATTTTTGCTCCGTAGCGGAATAGGGGGGAAAGCGGGGGGGGAAGGGGGGCTTCCCGTTCTGGACTTTGCGGTGTCAGCAGCTGTATGCATTTTTGTTTGATTGTGGGGTTCTTTCCCCTTTTTTCTTTTTCAATTGCTTTGGAGGGGAGTAGAAGACAATGTTGGTGAAAGATTTGCCTCATTAGAGGGGGGCATTTTTGGGGGTTATGATGAATTAGAAGGGGTGGTCATGTCTGTACAGGATTAATTACGATTTTTAATTTCAAATTAAACAAGTGAAAATTGTGGGGGTGAGGGGGAGGGAATGGGGTGAACTAGTAGGGCCATCCCCGGGCTTTTGGTTTTTTGTTTTGGGGGGGTTTCGTTTCTTCCTCTACCCTTATTTTTTAAACGGGATATGAGGGAATGTGGTCTTGGGGGAAAATAGGAACGGGAAAGGGTGTGGGTTTCCCCTTCCGGACTTTGGGTATGTCAGAGCGGGTGATTTTTTGTTTGTTTTTTGTGCTTTCCCTTTCCTTACCCCAAAATTTTTCTTATTAATTCCCGGGGAGGGGGGAGACATCCTTTAGGTGGCGCGGGTTAAGGGAAAATTTTAGAAAGGGGCATTTAGGTTATGATGAATTTAAGGAGGGGATCACCCCCTCTGTAGGGGATTAATTTCGATTCAGTTACAAAATCAAAAAAATGGTGCAATTTGGGCCCAAAGGGGGGTTTTTACAAAACGAAAAAAAAGTTTATTGTATGACGAATTTTTAACCCTTTAAACTTAATTGTATTTTATCTCGGTACAGTGAGGGGAGGAGCAGAAATTATCGGCATTAGCAGACCTTTTTGTGACCTAAATTTTTTATTGATTTTTTTAAGGTTTCCGTCATTAGGAAGGGGGTTTCCCTCGTCTGTTTAAAAGAATTTTAATTCCGATCTCGGGTACCAAATTTAAAAATGGTGAATATTTCGGTGTGAGGGGGAGGGAGGCGGGGGAGTCACTGTAGATCTGCCTACGGGGAAAAGATTTCGGTTTCGGATATTTGGTATCTTTCGTTTTGATGTGCTATTTGGACGGGGGGTGGGGCTTTTTAGTCCCTTAGCTACGGTCAGGTGGGTTTCTGCTTTCAATCTCGACAAGGTTTGTTGGGTTTCCCCGGGTGTCATTTTCATGTTAACCAAACAAATTTTAGGGGATACTCGTTTTTTGGGAATCACTGGTAGGGTAATGATTTGGAAAGGATATTTAAAGTTTAAACACTTTAGGGGTCATCTTTCCGGGTTTGATGCACCATTTTCAACCGAAGGTGTGGGTTAGCCATCGTTTGCCCCATGGGTAGTTTTGCCCCGTGATCATTTAACCGGGTTTTTACTCCCATTTGGTTTTTTGTTTCCCCTGTGATATTTTATCTATGTCACCAGTCACCTGCCTTTGGGGGGGAATTCCCCGTCGTAGTAAATCATTTGTTTTATTTTTTCTCTTATGATGCTTTATGTTACGAAAATAAAATACATATGTGAAAGAGGTTAATTTTTTCGGGGATTTGGGTTTTGTTTTTTGGAAATTTGGGTTTCCCCGGGTTTTCGGTTTTTGGTTTCGTCAAGGTCCCCTGGGTTTGTCACGGTCGCTGGCCCCTTTCTTTCACATTTTTATGTACGTGTGTAAGGGGGTTCGTTTTTTTCCACCACCTTTATCCTGCTTTCACTCCGATAAAAGGGTTTTTGGGGGTTACGCTGGAACATTTAAACTATGTCAAGGTTACCCGCATTTGGGGGGAACTCATCTGTAGTATACCCTTTGGGTTTTATTTTTTTCTCTTTTGAGGCCCCATGTACGAACATAAAAGAAAATTTTGGGAAAATAGGTTAAAGATTTCCGGGTATTGATTATGTTGTTGTTGGGGAAAATTGGGTTGCGGTTGGGTTTGGTTTCGTCAAGGTCATGATTAGGGCAAGGCACGGCCTATTTACATTCATGTACGTGGGGGTGGGGTGGCCGTTTCCCTCCCGCTTGTGATCCCTTAATTATGTCACCCGGGCCCTAAAAATTTGGGGGGGATAAGTCGTTTTGGTTTTGTCAAGGTCCAAAAGATTAAGGGCACGGGGCCCCTGGGGTACTTTTACATTTTATGTAGTGTGTGTGTGTGTGAGGGGGTTCGATTTTGCCACCTTTCATTATCCCGCTTTTACTCCGATAAAGGGTTTTGTGTTTTCGCTGTGTCATTTATCCTTGTCACCCGGTTAAACCACATTGGAGGGGATTTCCATCTGTAGTAATCATTTGTTTCATTTTTTTTTATGAGGCACAGGGACGAACATAAAAGATATTTTGAAAGTAGGTTAATGATTTCGGGTACTGATTATGTTTGTTTTGGACTTGGGTGCGGTTTGTGGGTTTTGCAAGGCAATGATTACGTCATGGCAGACCTTTCTTTTAATTCATGTACGTGGTGAATGTGCGCCGTTTCCCTCCCCATACCCCCACTATTCCCGAGTTGTATAAGAAAACCCGTTTAAACCCTTTTGACTCCGGGATCTCAAGGGTAAATCCCGGGGAGCTCTCGGAGGTTTCCCGGGTATCAGTCACCCAGGGTTTAAATGAGACAGGAAATTTAAAATTTGGGGCTTGTGCGTGTGGGGTTGGGTTCCCGGGGTTAAGTAATCTAACTGTAAATTTTTTGAACCCACCGAAAAAAAAGAAAAAATTGTTCAAACCCGCGCCTTGGAAAGACAAAGCCCCCATGTATTTGTTCGAGCTCCCCCTTTATCCCGTATAAGCCTCCTGGGAATAAAAATATCTAAATTTTCCCTACTGCATCACGTCAAAAGGGGAATGCCCAAAAAAGGGAAACTTTTGGGTTGGGGCAAAAGGAAGCCACAAACATCACCGACGGTTTTTTTGGGGTTTGGCCCCAGCCCAGACGCCCGGGGGGGAATTTCAAAAATTCCCGATTTTTGCAGCGAGGATTAAAAACCTGGGGGGCGCCGGTAATTCTGTCCATGGTAATTTTTTTTTTGTTTTAGGAATTTAAATCTGTTTGGGAAATTTGGTTTGGATTTTTTTGGCAATTTTGGGGGCTTTGAGAGAGAATTTAAAATTTCATTATTTGAATTTTTATATCCAAATTTTAAAACCCCCACAATACAAACAAAACAACACACACACACACACACCAACCAAAAACACACACAAACACACAACACACACACACACCCCCACACAAACCCCACACACACGTTGGTACTTTGATGGGTCTACATATATATATATATATTTTATAATATATTATATATATAAAATTATTATATAAATTAAAAATTTAAACACACACGCACCCTATTCCAAAGCCTATCAAATTTAGTCGCCCCTTTGTGAAAGGGCATTTGCGGGGGAAAACCCCTTTGGGAAATTTAAAATGTTTTAAAAAAATTTAAAAAGACGTGCCGTTTCCCCCCATTGATGATTTCATTCCCTTCCTTAAATCAGCCCCTGTCCAGTGGAGATTCAGGGGTTGGAAGCGAGTGGGGGGGATCGCTTTGGGGGAAAGGCGGCCCCTACCCCCCAAAAAGCCCCCCAAATTTTTTTTCCAAGGAAATATTTGGTTTTCTCGCCGTGAGATGAGGCTAAAAGCCCGCTGTAGGGAAATTTTTCAAAATGCCCCGGGGGGGGGGGGGTAGACCCTTTGGAAAACCCTGGGGCTAGAGTCCAGGGAATTGGGGTACTCAAAAAAGCCCTATCCGTCTTGGGGGGACGTGAGTGAGGGCAAAGGCCGAAAGGGGGAAAATTTGGATTTGGGTTGTATAAAACAAACGTTTCTCCCGGCATCTTTTCAACTGAAAGACCCCTTTATTGTTTCCTTTAAATCCGCAAAACTCAGGTTCGCATTTCCCGTTTTTTGGGAAAATTCAAAGAAAACTAGAAAAAAAAATCTGAAAATTTATAAAAGTTTAATTTTAAACCATCACAAAACTTTTGACAAACATATTAAAAACTTAGTTTGAATTTTTTTAGTATAAAATTACTATTCACTTTTTTAGTATAAAAATTTTAAATAAATTTAAAAATTTGTTTAAAAATAACACAGCCGCCCGATGATAGAATTTGCGTTAGACTTTTTGAGCTTGTTCAACGAGGCGGTTGTGACCGCGGCCCTTGGAAGCGTGCAGGAGCATAGTAAGTTCGTAAAGGGAAAGGTTTAGATTCTGCAATCCCCAGTGGTTTTCCCAAAACGTCAAAGGTTTATTAGGGAGAAAATTGGGGAACCCCCAATTTAAAAATGAAAAATAACACATACAAAAACACACACCCACAAAACACACACACATAAAATTTTTAGTGGGCCCCCCTTTTCCTGATTTTGGGAAAAAACCCCTTTCCCAAAACAAATGTGGTTTTGGCACGTAATACGTGTGCCCTGACGGTGACTTCCCCCACGACACCTGCGTTTGACTTCTCCAAGGCGATATATCGTTTTCTCGCCGAGCCCAAACAGTCGGGGGAAATGCAGGCATTTTTTCAAACCCCGCGAAAAAGGGGGAAATTTAAAATCGAGGGCCACAAAGGGTCGGAATCCAGGCTCTAATAAATGGACCCTCGCCCGGGGATTGCATTGTGTGTGGGTGTGTGTGGTTTTGGGGGGTGTGTGTTGTGTGTGTGGTGTGGGTGAGTGTGGGGTGTGTGTGGGGTGTGTGTTTTTGTGTGTGTGTGTGGTGTGTGTTTGGAGGGGGGTGCGGGTGTGTTTGTGAGGTGTGGGGGCGGTTGGGGGGGTTTTTAAAATATAAACACAAACCACTATATAAAATACATACACAAAACACACCCCACACAAACACACACACACACACACACACCCACACACATTAAAAATATACATAAACCCACAAACAACAAAACACCCAACACACACAAAACACACACACACACACGCCCGCATACATATATATAAAAGTATCTGTAATGAAAGGGAACCCTTTCGGAAAATTATCTGCACACTGATTCCAAAGGAAGTATAGATCAAAGATAGATCGCAAGGGCCCCAAAAGGGATAATCATTTCTCAGCAGATCTTCCCTTTATTTTCCTTTTTTTGCCTTTATTTCTTTTTCAACGATGATTCCCCTGCATTCTCTTTTCTTGCATCATGCATTGTTTAATCCCCTCTGGTTTTCCCCCGTCTATCTTCCGTAAACGGAGTTTCCCGAATATACAAATTTTTTTTTTGCGTCGTTTGGGTTTTTTTTCAAACCCCTTTCCCCCAAACACGCAAAAAGATGGTGATATTTGAGTGTTCTCGCGATAGGGGTTGTGTGTTTTGTGTGTTTTGTGTGTGTGTGGTTTTGTGTGTGGGGTGGGGGTGTGTTTGAGTGAGGGTGGTTTTGGGGGTTGGGGATCAAATTACGTTTTACGTTTAAAAGCAATTTTTGGGGAGAGAAAAATTCGCCCAAAAATACAGCCATGATGAGCATCTGAGGGGCTCTGACATTTTGGGGTTTTAATTTTTTAAAGGGATTTTGTGTTAATTTTAATTTTGTTTCTTGACCGTGATAGCATTCGAGTTTATCCCTATTCTGATAGAATTAATTGATAAAAAGGGGAATTTTAGGGCGTGCAATTTTTTTCACACACACGCGGGGAACAAGCACTCACACATATATCAATGAAAATGTATGGATTTTTGTTGTCTTTTTAAAAATTTGTTAAAAAAAATTATGGCAATAAATATAAATTCAAATATAAATTTCCTTTACTGAAAAAATTAGGCCTTCGCTCACTTTTTTATTATATCATCCTGGGTAAAAATGCGGTGAAATGTAACGGGAAAAAAACCCAAAAACAAACCAAAGATAATTATAATAAACGTAATTTAAAAAAAATAATAAAATAAAAAATAAAATAATAGTAAATCAATAAAAAAAAATAGCAATAAATAAATTTAACCCAAAAAAAAAAAAGATAATGAGAGTAATAATAAATATAACAGTTATAATAATAAAATAATAAAAAAAATAATAATAATGTGATGGGGTATTGGGCGATAATAAAGATAAAAAATGAAATAATAAATAAAAATAGTAATAATAATAATAACCGATGATGTTTAAAGATAAAAAAAATGATAGTGATGATAATAAATTTAAAAAATGATAATACTAAAGATAATGGCAAAGATAATTAGAATGATTTACAAGGTTTATCCATTACCTTATATAATGATAAAAATAATAAAAGGGTAGTAAAAAATTGATAATTTAAAATAACCCTAGGGGGAAAAAATAAAGATTAAAAAATGTAATTTAAAAATAATAATAAATTTAAAAAAATATTAATAATAATAAGGGGTAATAATAATAATAAAAATTTAAAGAAAAATGTAAATAATAATAAGGGTAAGGTTTAAAGTAAAATAAAATAACAATTAGAATAACCCAAAATAAGAAAAAATAAAAAATTATAAAAAGTAAAGGGAAAAAAAAGGGGTAATTTAAAAATTAATAATATAAAATATAATAAGGGAATTTTAAAAATAATAATAAAAAAAAATAATAATAATGGAAAAAAAAATAAGATAATAATAAAATAATAACAATAATAATAATAATAAAAAAATAAAATAATAATAATAATTAATAATAATTAAAAAATATTTTTAATTTTTATTTTTATTATTATTAATTTTATATTATTTTGAATTAATATTATTTTTAAAATTATTTAACAAAAATAATAATAATTAAAAAAAAATAATAATAATAAAATAATAAAATAATTTAAAAGATGATAAAATAATAACAATAATGATAATAATAATAAAAGTAATGATAAAAATAATAATAATAATAATAATAAAGTTTAAAGATAATAATAATAATGGGTGATGATAATAATAGTAAAAATAATAATAACAATTTAAAAATAACAAAAAACAACATAATGTTTAAAAATAGGAAAAAAAATAACAATAATAATATTAAAAACAACAAAAACAACAACAACTTTCAAAACAACAACAATAAAAAATGAAAAATAATAAATAATTTAAAATAAAATATAATTTAAAAATAATTTTTATTATTTTAAAAAATAAAAATAAAAAAAAGAAGAAGAAAAAGAAGAAGAAGAATGATGATAAAGATAATGAAAAATAATAATAAAAAGGGTAATAAAAAATAATAATATAATAATAAAAAATAAAAATATTAAAAAAAATAATAATAATAATTATAATAAAAAAATATTAAAAAAAAATTAAAAATAAATAATAAAAATAAAATAATAATAAAATAGGGGATAAAAAAATTTAAAAATTTTAATAAAATAATTTAAAAATTAAATAATAAAAAATGTAATTTAAAGTTTTGAAATAAAAATTAAAAACAACAACAACAAAAAATATACTTACTAATACTAATACTAATACACTATTTTACTAAATTTCACTAATAAAAAGAATAATAAAAAAATAATAATAAAAATAAAAAATTATAATAATAACAACAACCCAAACCCAAAAATAAAAATAATAATAATTTAAAAAAAAAAAATAAAAATAAAAATGAGAATGGTAATGATAAGGCAAAAATAATGAAAAAATTAATAAAGAAAACAATCCAACAAAAACAAAACAACAACAACAAAACAATTAAAATAAAAAGTGATAATAAAAAAAAATAATAATTAATTAATGATTTTATTTTATTGGGATGGGGTTTATTTTATGATTTATGGGGGTTTATGATTGGGTGATATTTTCAAAAGGGTTATTTAGGAAAAACAAAAAAAATAAAACTAAAAAAATAATGGATAATTTTAAAATAAAATAATTGTTTAAAAAAAAAAAATTAAAAAAACTTAAATAATTTTTTAAAAAAACAAAAATTAATAAAAACCACTATACTAAATTACTAATAATAATAATAATTTAAAAATAATAATAAAATATGGGTAAGGGGTAATGAAAATTTCTAAAAATGAAAAAAATTTTTGGAAAATGATAAACAATACCAACAACAAAAACAAAAAAAACAAACAACAAAAAACAATAATAATACCAAAAATTTTAAAACATTTTTTTTTTAAAATTAAAATTTTTTTAAAAAATTAAAAAAAATAATAAAATAATAAAATAAAAACTAATAATAATAAGAAAAATAAAAATAATAATAAAATAATAATAAAAATAAAAATGATAATAATAATAATAATAATAAAATAAATTTTTTTAAAAAAATAAAATAATTTAAAAATTTTTTAATAAATAAAAAGAAAATAATAATGAAATTTTAATAATAATATAATAAAAAATAATAAAAATAATGAAAAAAAAAAAGGGTGAAAAATAAAAAATAAAATAATAAAAAAAAAATAATATTATTAAATTTTTATTTTTTATTATTATTATAAATTTTTTATTAATTTTTATTTATTAATTAAATTTTATAAATAAAAAAATTAAAAGAAAATGAAATTTAAAAATTTAAAATAAATAATAATGGAAAAAAACAAATTGGGGGATGGTGATAATTAGGGAAAAGCAAAAAATGTTAAAAAAAAAAATTTAAAAAAGTAAAATAATAATAAAAAAAATAATGATAATAATAACAAAAGATAAGGGTAAAAAAAAAAATGTGACCCAAAAATATTAATAAAAATATATTGATAATTTCATTAAATTTTATTTTCACAAAAAAAATTTTAACAGTTCATATTTAAATTTAAATTTGTTTTAATCGCCAAGGAAAAAATATAAAGGTATCAATTCCCCAAATTTCCTTTTGTATTATATAACCCCGTATTCCTTCTCTCCCTCTCTTCTCCTTTGAACCCGAGGATTCCTGAAATTCCCCCGTTCTTCAAGTTACTCCCCTTCCCTTTCTTTATTTTTCCCCCTTTTTCTTTCCCCAAATTAAAACAGCGAATTCTCCTGCATTCCCCCCCAAACCGGTTTAAACCCGGAGCGGGGAGCAATGCCCTTTCCCTTTGGAAAAAACTCCGTATCGGTTCCGCCTTACTGTGATATAAAAATTTTCGATCAAAAGCCTTCGAAGGGGTGCCAGAGGAGAGAGAGAGAGAATGAGGAAAAGAGAGAGAAAGAGAGAGGGGGAGTTGGAAGGGGAGAGAGAGAGAGAGAGAGGGGGAGAGGGAGAGAGGGAGGGAGGGGGGGGAGGGAGGAGGGAGGGGGAGGAGGAGAGGAGGAGAGAGAGAGAGGGGAGACGGGGAGACAGAGAGAGAGGAGAGAGAGAAAAGGGGGAAAAAGGGGGGAGATGAGAAAAGAGAAAAGAGAAAAGAGGGGGGGGGGGGGCAAGCTATTCCCGGGCTAAGTATTGGATTTTTTTTTTATTTCAACTTTCCCTTTGCCTGCCCGGCCCGAAATGCCTGTCTGCCCACCGCCTGCCTGCCCGCCTGCCTGCCTGCCTGCCTGCCCGCTGTTTGTCTACTGAAAAATTTTGCTTTAAATTTCTTAATTTTTGGCTCCGTTTCCCTCTTTTAAACTTACAGGAAATACAAGTAAGAAAAATTCTCTTAAAATTTCTCTTATTTCAGTGGTTTTAAGGAAAGAAAACGTTGGGTTTAAATGGAAGGGCCAATTTAGGCCGGGGAGTTACCGGGTCAGGGTTTTCTTTGCGGAGAGAAAATTAAAAGAAAAATATTAAAACGTTTTTTAAAATTTATTTCTTATTATTATTTTTTTCGGGGAGGATAAATTTTCAAGCGGTTTATTTTGGGCCCCCAAGAGCAATTGACCCGCCCAAAAGCGCTGCTGTTGTCATTCTAAAATCACCCAAAGGTTTGGCCTGTGGGCCCCTTTGACCCCACGACCCCTCCCCCCTTTTCCCCCAATTTTTAAAACCAGAAAGATTTTGGGAGGGTTAAACGTTTTTTTTAAAAAAATTATTCAAAAAAAATTATATTTTCTTATTATGGTTGAAAGATTTTCATAACTCTTGGAATTGCGTGAAAACATTTGAAGTGTGATGGGGGTGTTTTAAAGCATTCATAAAACTTGTAATATGTTCTAATATTTTGTCAGTCTTGGCTGTCTAGGAAGGTAGATGTTAAAGATGATTGTAAATGAAGTAGTCATAGTTATAAAAATAATGATAATGATCATGATGATGAGGAGGAAGATTAATAATGATGATAATGATTTTGAAAAGGATGACAATAAAAATGATGATAATAAAATTATGCTAATGATTTTGAAAATGATGATAATAAAAATGATGATGATAAAAATGATGATAATGATAGTGAGAGTAGTAGTAATAATAATAATAATAATAATGATTATAATAATGAGGGTTATTATCATTACAATATTAATAATAACGATAATAATAATTATGAATGATGGTCATAAAATTAATAATAATAACAATAATTGTAATTATGATAATGATAGTAATAACAGTAATAGTAATAACAGCAATTATAAGAATAAAAATAAGAACAATGAAAATTATAATAATAAAAATAATTATTATAATATCGCAAATAATAATAATGATAACAATGAATATAAAAATATTCATTGTTATCATTTATAATAACAATGATAATTATAATGACATTAATAATCATATTAGGGTAATAAAGCTAATAATAATAATAACAGTGATACTTATGCTAATTATAATGATGATGATGATGAGGATGAGAATGAGGATAATAATAATAATAATAATTCGTATTATTATTGTTATTATTATCATTATTATTGTAACAATAATAACAACAATAATAATAACAGTAATAATAATAATAGTAATAATCATCATCATCAATAACGATAGGCTCATGTTTGAACAGCCTTGGACCTCTCCACCATCCTTCGCAACTCAACTCGATCTTGCGCTTTTCTTTCCACTTGTACCATCGTCAGCCCGCAAATATCTTTGATGTTGTCGCTCAGTCTTGTCTTCGGTTTGCCTCTTCCTCTGTTTCCTATCACCATCCCTGTCAGCAAGTTTTTTCTCAATACTTTCACTTCTCATCACATGACCAATAAACTTTAGGTTTCCTTTTGTTCAAGATGTCCAACAGCCGGTCTTTACAATTTATTTTTCTCAGCACTTTATCATTCGTTTTCTTTTCTGTCCAGTTAATACGTAGTACTCGTCTGTAACACCATAGTTAAAAACTATTAAATTTTTCTTGTCTATCTTCCTCAGCACCCAACACTCAGAACATATGACACAATTGGGAAAACTAATGAGTTCAATAACCTCAGCTTTGTCTGTAAGGTAACGCTTCGGTGTTTCCAGATGTTATTGAGAGCATTGAGTGGCGTTTTTGGTAATGGCAATTCTTCTTTTTATCTCCGGTGAATCATCGTATGTATTAATAAAAACAGCTCCAAGATAAGTGAACTCTTTCACATTTTCCACAACCACTCCATTGATTGTATCATGTTCATCATGTTCATTGTCGGTTATCTTCGAATCTTCATAGTCTTAGTTTTCTTGGCATAAAGAAATAAACCATTTTTTGCTTCTCTAACTTTATTTAGTAGTTGTTGTAGTTCAATGATACTGCTGGCAATTAAAACTATATCATCAGCGTATCTTAGATTCGATATTTTGTATCCTCCAACATCTACAGTTCCTTCAAAATTCTCTAGAGCACCTCTCATAATTGCTTCAGAATATATATTAAAAAGGTGCGGTTGACTTTGAACCATTCTGTTAACCCATAAGTGGTTCTTACAGTTGCTTGTTGTTGGTCATACATGGCTTTTATTAGTTGGATGATGTGTTTTGGAAATTTCATATCGTTCATGTTATTCCAGAGGATATCGTGATCAACAGTATCAAAAGCCCTTTAGTAATCGATGAAACACAGGTATAGGTCTTTCTGATGTTCTCTATTTTTCTCTATGATCAATTTTAGATTTAGAATCTGGTTTCTTTTCCAGGGCGAAAACCTGCTTGTTCGTCTGCAATTTCTTCTCTTAACTTTAACTTAATTCTTTTAGCTGTAATTCTCAAAAAAAAAATTTGCTGCTGTGACTTATTAATGCAGTTGTCCTGTTATTATTGCACTGGAGTGAACCTTTTTTAGGTATGGGAGTAAAGTCTGATTTTACCCAGTCTTCTGGCCATCTTCTTTCATTCCAAATTTTCGTACAAAGTTTGTAGAAGATTCAACACTTTCGCCAACATTCTTGATTAGTTCTGCTGTTATTTCATCTATTCCGGGGCTCTTGTTATTCTTTAATTTTTTTATGGCTTTTATAACTTCGTCTAGCTGTGGCGGTGGTTCATCTTCGCTGTCATTGTCATAATTAATGTTGTTGTTAGATCTTTATTCTTTTTGTATAAGTTGGAACAATATTGATTCCATCTATCTTTGACTTCTTTTCCATCACATAAAACTAGTCCATCTTCAGTTTTGATAGTGTCCATTGTAGGTTTAAATTTTCGTGTAATGTTTCGTACTCCTTGGTAGAGTTCTTTAGTTGTCTTATTGATAGAACAGTTTTCAATTCTCTGGCAATGTTCATTTAAATATTTTTCCTTATCGTGTCGCAATAATCTTTGATTTTTTGTATTTTGTTTTTTGTAAATTACTTCTTGAACTGGGTTATTGATACCCTTTGATTTTAGGTATCTTCTTGTTTCAATTTCACTTAGTTTTTCTTCAGATATCCATTGGGAATTTTTCTTTTCTTTTAGGCGATAGTTTCTTAAGCAGCGCTCAGCAGGAGTTCTTTTCTTTCTTCCCACAACTCATTTGGTGTTTTATCATCTTCACATTGATTGAGCAATTCAAATTTGTTTGACACTGTAATTCTGTAATTGTTGTCAAGCGTTTTGTAGTCGAGCTTTAGAGGTGGTGTTGGACGCTCCATCTTTTTGAGTCTTATTTGAAAGTCGTTTGAAAGTTGGTGGTCACTGTTGCAGTCGGCACCAGGTCTTGTCTTGGCATTTTTTATACAACTTTTCCATTTCTGGTTCAACACAATGTAGTCAATTTGGTTGCGTGTTCTTTTGTCTGGTGAAAACCACGTGTACAAATGTCTTGGGTGGTGTTGGAACAATGTGTTGGCTATAACTAGATTATTTGTACTACAGAATTCAATAAAATATTCACCATCTCCAAGGCCTAATTTTCCACAGATGTAATTTTTAAAATTAGTTTTGCCTACTTTGGCGTTGAGGTCTCCCATAATTACTTTTACATCTCTGTTAGGGATTGTGTCTAAAGTTTCTTGGAGTGTTATAAAAAAAAAAAATCATTTCTTCATCACTTGCAATGTTGGTTGGTGCGTTGCATTGTATAATACTAATGTTATGAGCTTTTGCTTGTATTATGACTTTTATAATGCGATAATTTATTGGGCTGTACCCAATTAGTGCATTTGCAGTTTTTTTCGTGAGAATCATAGCAACTCCGTGACTATAATTTCCTTCTTCTTTTCCAAAAAAAAAGAACTGACTTGTTTTCTTTAGT
>NC_051389.1:25797617-25802617 GCF_015228065.2 Penaeus monodon
ACACGCCCACTCTGCTTATCATCATTGGGGGTCTGACATCGATTCTCCTCGTTCGTTTTTTTAGCACTAATGGTAACACTATGATCTCGACAATGGCAGCTATTTTTTAGCTTTTCCCGTATCCTATCTCAGCGACGTTATTTCATTAATTTAGTTATTTTTTTGTTCTTGCAGAGCTTTCATTTCCATTTACATCGCCTTGGTCAGCTAGCGTGCCGTCACTTCTTCTACATGGTTGTGCGGGGAAATTTCCCCCGACCCGTCCTGCGGTCACCTCTGCCTGAGGGTGATGGAGGGCTACCTCGGCTGTCGCCCGGGGAGGGAGGGGGAGCGTGGTCTTTGATTCATAGAGTATGGCAGCTTTGAGGCCCGAAACACCTGCTGTGAGGATCAGCATCATCTTGCTCATCTCCTCCAGCTGCGCAACCTTGTCGCGTAGTTCGGAGGTCTCTACACCCCCACTCGCCGGCAGCCACGGGACATCTCTGCGTCTGGTGACGTTTGTAGTGAACTCTATATTTTTCTATGTTTTAAATGTAAAATAAAGAAATAGGACGATATGCCTTTAAAAGCATCCCAGCTGTTTTGCGGGTCACCTCAGGGTAAACGACCTTGTTTCACCCTTCCCGCCAGGTATCAATCATTAAGGCGAGATGAAGTAATTCTTTTAACACTTTTACTTACTTTTATGTTGATCTGCTCGCGTTTTAGTGTGAATACCATTTATGCCATTTTTATGTTATTCCATTACACCCCATATTCATCTTATTATAGTGCTTATCTGTGATATCAAGGCGATCCTAAAAACACACGAGCTGTTAGGAGCCTGTCAGACCATGCTTAGTTTTTTTTTCTCTCTTCTTTTTTTTACCAACCTCCGCTGGCCTGACTGATGTGCAGGGGGTCACACGGTAACAAGAGCACTGACCGGACATCTCTCTAGTTAACCGCAGTTATATGCGCAGGAAATGCTCCTATAACCCAGAGATCCAAAGGACGGAAGACTGCAACGGGGCTTTGAATGACTTTTGCCCAGGGGACAAAGGGCACATTTTTTAAGATAATTTGTACGTGGCATATTTTTGGTTTATCCGGCTCCCTGTGAAACCCCAGGAACGGTAAAGATAAGTTTTGTGTTTTGTTTAAGAAATTTAAATTTAAAAAATACGCTGTTATTATAAGCAAACCCGAGATATTAGTAAACGGTTTAAAATTTCTCGTTATTTTATGTTCCCTTTTTATTTTTATTAAGGAGTTGGCCCAGGCCCTTTTTTTTAAATATTTTTGGGTTTTTTTTTCGTATTCGTAGGGTCACCTACACATTTTTTTAAAAAGGCTTTATAAAAAACGAGGGCTGTGTAAGGAAAACGGGGCAGCCTATGTTTAAAACCTTTAAAGTTTTTTTTTAGTCAGTTTTAGTCATTTTAAGTTCTTTTTTCGTTTTTTTTTTCCTAAACTTTTTTTTTTATCACAGTATTTATCCCCGGCCCCCCCGTGCCTTCGGAGGGGTTTTTACGCTCGGCCCCTCCGCACGAAAAGCCCCAACAGGAAAAAATAAACATTGGGGGTGTTGACTCTAGGGTCACTTCCCCTTACGCAGGTTGCATAAAATACAACGTCAAAAGGGATGGGCGGGCGCTATCCCGGCACGCTGGCTGGGGGTTGGGTTTTGGAACAATCGCGGGCGGTGCTGGGACCCAATCCCCCCCAGTGCCAGGCAGTCAACCTGTTCCACACTAAAATGATGGGACAAAGACTGGGGGATTGTAACTTTCCGTCCTGCAGACGTGAGTAACTCCCTGGCAATATTTGTTCACTACATGCTATTCAGGGTGTCTTACCCCTTGCAGTATTTAGCAACATAGCCACTTCCCATGCAGTTATGAAGATCAAGGGGATGCCTCTACGGCCGCACGCGGCTGGCGGGCATGTATTTTCCAAATAAGTGGTATGTACTGGGAGGTGGTTGCTCTCCTTTCCGTATTATGCGGATGCGGTTGAGTGGTTGCCCATCCTTGTGCACTCTTATAGCCCTCTGAACTCCGTCGAGTGCATACCCAAGCTCCTTGTTGTAGTGTGTGACAAGGTGTTCGTCATATTTTTCTTGTTTCTTTGGTTTACCACATAGTTTGAAGGCAATACATCCAATTAATCCTCCAATAAGGTTGTCGGTATGGTTCTGCTGGGAGCGAGCGACATAGACATACGGTGAGGAGAGAGTATCTCCTCGCACAAGGCCGAGGGGGATACCCTCCAGGGCCGGAGGGTTGTTGCCAAGTTCCAGTAGCCACTTAATTTATATATTTATATATATATATATATATATATATATATATATATATATTGTTATGTCACTAAGAGAATTCGGCGGAAGAGCAGCTCCGTTGAACTCTAATTCTCCTAATGCGGCATCCAGAATCATAGACGAGAAGTCAAATCCGCATGAAGTGGCCTGATATGAATGGCTTAATACCAGCAACAACAAATGTCCCATTGTTAAAGTACTAATCGTGATTGTCAAAGTTTCTACTTGTTCATCCATTGATGTCATTCATTCTTCATTCCTTATTAAAGTGCTCATTAATTAGGCTGTCATCAATTGATACGGTTATTCATTCATGAATTATTATCTCTCAACAATATATTTTCATTATTCATTATCAATAAAGTGTTACTTCATTATTGTATTGCAATGATTTTTTTTATTATTAAACTTATCCGACTAAGTCATCTTCATGAATTATTTATTTATTACCCGTCAAAAATTGGAAATTACGTAGTAATAATTACAATTTATTTTTATTTCCTTCACAAAAAACACACAAAACCAAAAGAATCCTACCTACTTACTGAGGGGTAATATGTCGCCCTACTCCTAACAAAGAAATGACATACAAACCGAAATAACAACAAATGGCAGAGAGGTCTCGCCCAGGCCTATGGCAATGGAGGCGTGAGCGAGGCAATCCTCCAAGGAACACAGGTAGTCGCTCAAGACGGAGAGGGGGGGGGGGTCAGCAAGGCAAGCAAGCAAATAGGCTTGTCAGTCGACGCTGACAATTATACGGTTATATAGCTCATTAATTAAAATCTGAACATGAACGCATTTAGGCTCATGAACGCGTTTAGGGTTTATTAAAAATATACATATGCACACACACACACACACACACACACACACACACACACACACACACACACACACACACACAAACACAAATATATATATATATATATATATATATATATATATATATATGTGTGTGTGTGTGTGTGTGTGTGTGTGTGTGTGTGTGTGTGTGTGTGTGTGTGTGTGTGTGTGTTTTCTGTGTACACACAGAAGGCTGGGAGCACCGCTGTCACCAGATGTAAGCGAGGCGAGAGATGGACTTGGCGGGTCAGTGAAAGGGGTCTCAGCTTCATGGTTTATTGTTGAAGGTAGATGTGATCCCCAAGGGACCCCCGGATCGAGGACGAGGTAGTAGTGTTGGACCCTGTGTGACTCGGTCTGTCTACCATGTTTCCCCCCTCTGTCGTACGGACGTGTCCTTTTATGCGGCGGTTCCCTTTGAGGGAAAAGAGAAAGCCGGGCGACATCTGCGTCCGGCCTTGCTACGTATTGTTGACGCACACACACATGTGTGTGTGTGTGTGTGTGTGTTTATTTATGAATATTCACACACACATATAGTTAGATAAAAAGACATATATGTGTGTGTAAGAGAGACTGAGAGAGAGAGGATGTGTATCTGCGTGTGTTTTAAAATCTGTTTCCGATCTCTTCAATTCTTTCTCTCATTTTCGACATACTGGCGATGATATATAATCTGAAAGGCTCGTCTGTATCACCTGGGCGTGGGGCAGCCAGCAGAGAAATCTTTTTCCCTTCCTGACGTCTGGGCCCGTAAATGGAAAGACATATGTCGAGAGAGGCAGCGCTGTTAATAATGAGAGACACTTCTCCCAATTTTCTTCTTTGTCTTCGGATATTTCTCGTGAATGGAACCGTAATTGGAGGTGGCTAGGGGGCGAGGGGTGGCGGGGAGCTTTTGTTCGTTTTCCTTTGCGTTTTTGCTTCTCTCTCTTCTTGTCTGTCTGTCTGTCCATGTGTCTGTCTGTCCGACTGTCTGTTTGTCTGTCCCTGTGTCTCTCTGTCTGACTGTTTGTCTGCCTCTGTGTCTGTGTATCTGCCTGTCTGTCTCTCTCTCTGATTCTCCCTCTCCTCCTTGATTATGATATAATTCTTGTTTACACGCTCAACAGTGACAGTGACCATTATGTAACACATTTTCTTCTCGCATAAAAGAATGCGAAAGATCTATTACGTTCCATCTCTTTTCTTACACTGAAATGCAACTGAGAATCCTTCTCTCTCTCTTCTCTCTCTCTCTCTCTCTCTCTCTCTCTCTCTCTCTCTCTCTCTCTCTCTCTCTCTCTCTCTCTCTCTCTCACGCAATCTGTCTCATTTCACTAGAGAATGTTTAGAGAAATCTGGCCAGGGCTTCCAGGCGGCGACGATTTTCTGAAACGGACCGTAAATTAAGACACGAAAACGTTTGTCCAGGAGATTTTACGATCCATTAAATCCCGTTGTATTTCTCCCTGATGTTCCAATATTTACAGCTGACACAGGTATTAAAAGCGAGGCTCATTAGTTGTGATTTGCGAGGCAGCTTCCCCGTTCGTGTCTCTTTGCTATTTCGTAGCATAGGCAACGAAATATAGCTCATGTTAGTGCCCTACGTATAGAGATTTTCGTAATGAAGTTGTCCATTAAAATTTTGGATATAAGAATAACAAACAACAGTTGTTTGCACTGTCCATCTTCATTAATATTTCTTTTTGCAGAATCGTGTAGTAGTTTTAAATGAATGCGGTTACTTGTAACTTGTGGTTATGTAAACTAATGATGGTCTGAATCTGCGAATAATCATATATGTAAACATAGAACACACACACACACACACACACACACACACACACACACACACACATATACA
>NC_051389.1:25807617-25822617 GCF_015228065.2 Penaeus monodon
CACACACACATATATACCTTTATACCTTTTGTTCAGTCTCTTTTGCCTACTATATAACGAAATTCCGGTACGACCACATACTTCACCACACTTAGATCTTTCCTCACATTTGCTGGTACCACATTTCCACATTCTCAGAAAGATTCCACTTGCTCCTGAAGACCTCTGGTCAGTCATAATTGAATTCCTCTTCGCCCCAGCTTTCTCCACTTTGATCAAAATTCAATTGTCTGCACACCACAGCTCTAACACTTCATCCAGCATCACGGTAAACAGCTACAGACTGCACTGCATCACGATATATACCTCAAAGCTATCTGCCCTTTCCTCGTCTATCACTAGCATCGTCCTCACCTTCTCGTTTATCTTCGTCTCTACCGTTTAAAATTGTGTTGCACACTTTGCCATGCAATTAAGTGCTTTCTGTAAATCTACAAACGTAATAAACCCTTTTAGCTGTACCTCTTTTCTCAAGCACCTTTCTCAGAAGAATGTGTCGATTGTGACTCTACCTATTGTAAGCCTAAACCGCAAGTCAGCAGCGTATTAAGAGATATTTCATCGCTATATTCTAACGCAGCATACAGCCCTTTATGCAGTGGGATGAGTGACTTGCTTATCTGTGCGAATGACAACTCACCATCCCCTAGCAATTCCGGCATTATTTTCTTCAACTTTGCCACAGTTAAATCTTTGCAAGATTTCAACACTTACTTTGACAGGCCCAATGGGCTTTGTGTTTTCCTATTTTTCTCACGTCCTCCCCATCGCGCATTCACCTGGTCTCTCCACCTTTACAACTTCTATCTGTAATCCCAACAATTCTTGCTATTCATTAATTCCTCTGCATATTCCTTCCATACCTTCTCTTTGCTCCCATCACAAATTTCCTTTCTTTACACCTGACACATGGATATCCGATCGTATCTTGAATGCCAACTTCATGTCGTCTTACAAATGTAGATGCTCCACAAGTTCTTTTTCTTATATTTCTTCTTTCAGATGACAGCACACTCACCACCTGTTTCGCTTCTCTGAACGTGTCCCGTGTCCCTTGCTTTCTCTTTTTCAAATTCTTCTTTTCCTCTCCATACTGTGTATCTTCTTCGACCTTTTGTTATTGTGTTGGTGTGTGTGGTGGTGTTGTTGGTGTGTGTTGGTTGTGGTGTGTGTTGTGTGTGTGTGTGCGCGCGCGCCGTATGCATATAAGTACAAACAAACTCACACAACAACACACTTCATATCAAATATATATATGTGAAATTAATAATATAAATAATATATATATATATATATATATATATTATATATATATATATATATATATATATATATATATATATATATATAAATTATATTCATTATATATATATATATATAATATTATATATATATATCTATATATTATTATATTATGTTTTATTATAATCTAGTTATGTAATGATATATAAATTATATATATTATATTAATATATATGTTATATATATATATATATATATTATATATATATATATATATATATATTATATATATATATATGTTATATATATCTATATATATATATAATATATATATTATATATGATATATATGTATGAGGCCGCGGTGGCCGAGTGGTTAGAGTATCGGTCTCAAGACTGTCACGACAGCAATCTGAGTTCGAGGGTTCGAGTCACCGGCCGGCGCGTTGTTCCCTTGGGCAAGGAACTTCACCTCGATTGGCTACCTAGCCGCTGGGTGGGCAAGCCAGCCCAAGTCAGTGCCGGTCTCATAACCTGGTAAATAGAGATGGTGAATCGATAAAAACACCGGGCGGAAGGCAACGGCAAACCACCGCTCTAAAATTGCCAAGAAAATCATGGAAATGCATGATCGCCAACGTCCTTGTAGGACAGGGCACTTGAAAAAAAAAATAAAAATGATAATAATAAATGAAATGTATATATATATATATATATATATATATATATATATATATATATATATAGATTATATATTATAATATATATATATATATATATATATATATATATATATATATATTATATATATATATATATAAATACATACGTACACACACACAACACACACACACAACACATATATATATATAGTGTGTGTGTGTGTGTGTGTGTGTGTATTTATACATATATATATATATATATATATATATATATATATAGTATATATTAGTATATAATTTTGTTTATTACATACGTACATCAATATATGTACATGCATATATATTTAAACATTGAATATTATATATATATATATATATATATATATATATAATATATATATATTATATATATATATATATATATATAATATATATATATATATTATATATATATATATATATATATATATATATATATATATATTATATATATATATGAACCATCTTCATATTGACAATTGTAGAAAAGATATAAATGAGAATGAATATCTTCACAATACAAGAGATGTATTTAACTGGTTTCGAATATGTCCTCGTCAGAAATACATTCGAAACCGATTAAGCACATCTCTTTTATATATTTATATTTGTATACATATGTATTTATTCATTCATGATTTTTCCCTCTTTGGTTTTACTTGAATACGTGGATGCAGGTTGGAGTATATATATATTGCAAAGCATCATTCTGTATTTGTGCATCAACTATGAATACATGAATGCATATCGAGTAAATAATAGAATTGGTGTTTGTAATATTAAAGTTGATGATGATAAAGATTGTGAAGATAAAACAGAAATAAAGATAAAGATTGACATAAAGATCAAGACAATAATAATAATAATAATATATAATAATAATAATAATAATAATAATAATAATAATAATAATAATAATAATGATAATGGTAATGATAATACTATCGATAATAATAATAATAATAATAATAATAATAATAGTGTTAAAAATAATAATTCTGAAAATAATAGTAATAATAAAAAACAACAACAAAAACAATAATAACTATATAGGATATACATATAAAAAAAATTTCTTAACACATCCTGCGAATTTATAAAGCAAAGCCTTTCCCTGAATATATCAGTGACAGAATGAGAACTTCCGTTAGTTTATGGGATAACATTGGCGTTCTTGCCTCCAGTAAAGCAGGCTTATTGCTTGGCCAGACAGAGTCAGACTTTCCCAGCCGTCGCGAGTCTTACTGAGACCGTGTGTCATTCTTAATGTTGTTCTCCGTGGAATGTTAAAATGTTCATTTACATGGATGGGGCATGCGTCATTTTTAACCGACATACACACGCACGAGCACGGACACGCACGCACACACACGCGGGCACACACGCACACGCACACCCACATGCACTACACACCTGCCTTCTTTCTTTTCTCTCTTTACTTATATTACTCTTCTCACGCTTGTCTCTTTTTTACCCATCATTTCTCTCGTCTCCCGTTCTCTTCTTGTCTCTCCTTATACCTTTTCCACTCAGGAGTAAATAGCAAGTGAATAAAAAAGTAGCTTTCAGTTATAGTTTACGCCATGTTTTTCTGATAATAAACCAAAACAAAGTACTAGTTTCAGGCCGTTATCAGGAATTAAGATGGTTCTTTCATCAAAACAAAGAGACCTGTGTTGGACCGACATATGAATCCATTTGGAGTTTTATGTCTTCAATCATTTTACTTGTTGGAGAGCAATAATGTGTGTCTGGGAATAATTCATTTCAACGGTAACTAGTGTAAATCATAATACAGGAAAAAAACGATCCACGAAAAATACTGTCAGAAATCGGTAAAATAGCTAATTGTGAAAACAGTGTGGATAATAATACTGGCGGAACAGAGATAAACTGTGTCAGAAAAATACTGATATCGGCAAAAAGAAAGGTTATGAGTTGTCATATGAAGTTTTATTACTGCGATACAAAGCAGTGTGCTTCTTTCTCCTGAATCTAGGAGAAAGGCAGAAGGAATAAAAAGAGGAGGATAACAGGAGAAGGAAAAGTTGTCAGACCGCTTCACAAAATGTTTCCTGAGCAAGGCCTGGCCTTGCTCAGGTCCTTATATAATGGATCAAGGGGTGTCATTTCAACTGCCTTAATGCAGCTTTTCTTACTCTGACAGCTTGTTAGCATTAGCCACCATGGTACCGAAGGCTGACGGTACTACCTACTGCTTTTGGAGATGGATGCTTCAGCTGCAAAGTGAATTTGTGATTTGAAGTGATCAACAGCATCATGAACACACTGGAAATCATTCACAGATCCCTGCATTACTGCAGTTGATCTAAAATGATTCCAGTCTGCATGTTCAAGTTGCACTCCGTTGCCTGGAATACCTTTCACCTCCTAGAAAAGTATGTAAGTCTACCATGACCTGCCAAGTGAAATCCAAGGAAGGAAGATGGATGCAACAACGTAAGGACTTGTCAAGCCTTATCTCACAGCCTACACCTGCAATGTCGTCTGCAGGTGGATGGTCTGAAAGGGAATAGGTTGATATATTATCACTGCTACTCCTCCTTGAAGTCTTTTGCCAACGATCCCATAATGGGCTTCAACTAGAATCCTTTCAGGGAATCGGACAATTTTCCCTGGACATAACCTCTTGAAAGCATACACAAACTGGGTTTCATGAAGGTATCAGATGTTTTGCATGAATTTCCTGACAATTCCATTGCATTAGGGTATATAGTTCTTCAGGTTGAGGAACTACCTGTTCATAAGGTGTTTGGCAGTACCTGTTGTATTGCGCCCACTCCTTCTCTCTATGGTCAAAACCACTATTTCCCTTTCTACTGGGAAATCCACTCGGGCTTTATCTAGAGGGGGCACTATTAATTAACGTCAAGTGTGAGCTCTCCTGTATCATTACCTGAGTCATACTCTTGATGAACCCACACTATAAAATACAATAATCATAAGAGGGTTACTGATGATCTAATTTCAGTCTTAGAGGTAACTGAGATAAGGGTAATATCAAACAATTGATAATCTTACATTACTTGATAAATTGAATTATAAATCATTAAACTTGTACAACTAAAAAACCTTAATTGACACAGATGTCCACTTCTCCACTAATGTGTGTAGTATAACTGTCCTTCTCTTATGTCTTCCTTCTTGAATCCTTTGTCTGTACAGACTTTCCTCAAATTCCTTCATTTCTTCACTGTATCAGTTCAGAGGATTCCTAAGGATGGCATCTGCTTTACAATCTGGTGGATCTCTCCAAGGACTTCGCATGAAGCAAACACAACAAAAACAGAAAAAAAAACATTCCTAAAAAAAGAAACAATTGTTCTATTTATGGAATGATAAAACAATAAAAGATTCAATATTACTGATTTCTTGTAGGAACATAACTACTTTTGGCAAACAAACAAATTGTATATTCATGCCATTATATACGATCTGAGTAGTTTTATATTTATACATTATGTTATTTTTATGAACCCTCATTTTAGCATAGATAGTATTATTCTATTATAAACTTCAATAACACTTACTCCTTGAATGGGTTTTAAATCCTCAATAATAACAGAGAAACATCTGAATGGTATCCAAGTGCCACATGTCAGCCACTAGCTGTGAAGATATCCTATTTACCATGGTTTTCCAATTTGTTCTCAAATGCTTACTTAGTTTTTGTTTTGTAATCAGATCTATAGTATTTTATACTTTTATTATGAATATTAGTACAGCTGAATGTTCCTCCTTACTTCTGGTATTTACAGAATTTTACTAAACTCTTTCGGGCATTTACCAGGCATTTGTTTTGGTTCTCTCTCTCTCTCTGATCATGACTATATCAGGGTTAACACTTTATATTCTTACATTTTAACATCTACTCAGGCCACATATATTACAAGCATATGGTTCGTCTTAATCATACATGCATAGTACCGGAACTTAAATACATTTCTCCAGAAACAAAATTAATACATATTGGTTTCTTCATTAAAATATCCATTATAGAACCTTAATATAATAAGCAACAGTGAAATATAACTGCGTACCCTCTAATTAAAGAGAATGCATTGTAGGGGAAACAAAGAAAACTGAAATTTGTAGGGTAAACTCGCATATTTTACACTGTTTCCTTATCTTAGTGTAATGTAAACGTATATAGCACCTGATACAAAAATAGTAAAATAGAGTATCATCTTTCTAAGAAAATAAAATTATCATCTTTCTAAATAATATTTAAGTACTAATAATCTTACCAGCTAAAGACTAATTAAATGAGGTATACATAAGTAACATATGAGTAAAGACCAAGTAAGTGAGGTATGCCAAGGGTGGTCACAGACGAATTTTTGGGTCATTCTTACTTCGTGTCCTAGAGCTCATTACACTGTGGAGTCAGGAAAGCATTACGACTAACATTATTGCCATTTGGGAGCTGGAAAGATTACAGAGTGACATGTAATGCTCCAGAGGGATTGGCCAAGGGGCTTGCATAGGTCGTCAGGGAAAGAAATACAAATTAGAATTCTTCATTTCATCAGCCCCCCCCCACCCCCACCCCCCCATGGAATCCAACTAGGAAAGCTATAGTTGCTCAAAATCTCCCAACAGCCAAAGGGATACTGAGGAAATATATGTAGTCACATCTCAGTGTTGATAGCAGTCGCAGGATCTATGCAATATTGACTGAAAAGTGCCTGCTTGACTCTAGCCATATTAGACCAGCCGATTGACTTGACTGGCCTGTTTAACCAGAATAGCTTCAGGGTCACTGTGCAGCATTACCCAACCTCCAGGACTCCTGTCTCCTAGCAATATGGGACACCACACACAGCAAACCCGTGGGCGAGTTCTCCCTGGTCAAAAATGGAATGAACCAGGGGTGGTTGTATCATCTCCTCTCATAGGCATTGGTGCACCAGGGTGCCATTTTGTCTGATTTCTCACTGGTTATACCTCTGGGTAAGCCCTCCAATCCAGGTCATTGGTTCTTCAAACCCTCCACCGCGGCAAGGGACATTCTCATATATTGACCTGTCAGTTGGTTCACCTAGTGTGCAATTGAATTTTACTTGTCAGGTCATGGAAGCGACCACTTTTCAATAATTTTGAAGGAAGTGAAGGATTTCCAGTGTGTTCAAGGAGTTATTGATTACTTCAAATCATGAATTCAACTTGCATCAGAAGCATCTCTTCCAAAAGTAGCAGTACCATCAGCCTCCAGTACCATGAAAGCCAATAAGCTGTCAGAATAAGAAAAGCTGCACTAAGGCAGCTGTAACGACACCCTAGTGACATTGTGACATTGAACCATTATAGAAGGACATAAGCCAATGCCAGGCGAGTGCTAAAAGAGGCTAAACAGATGTGGAGACATCTCTTCAATGAACTCTGGGACCCCCTTAGCATGGAATGGGACAAGGTGCGTAGATGGCTGGAAAGAGCACATCATTGTGAACACCTCTTCTGAAGTAGTTGAATAATCCTCACAGACAAAAAAGATTTGCAATGACTACTAATCCATGGCAGAGATCTCTATAGCATCTTCACTGCCTGAATCTATCTTCCACAAAATCTCAACATAGATGATTCTGAAGATCTACTTGGGCAGTTGTCTCATCCATTTCTACTCTTGGGAGATTTTAGTGCGCAACCCTTGATTGAGGGCCTTGGAGACTGAACAGTGACACTCCCAGACATTTCCAAATTCAAACTGGGTCATTCTCCAATATTGACTTCAATTGTTCCTTGCTTTACATTTGAATTTCACTTGGTAGGTTTTTGAAGACTTACAGGGAAGTATTTTTGGAAGGAGGAGAATGGTATTCCAGCCAATGGAGTGCAGAGATAGTGCCTTGAATATGCGGACTGGAATCTTTTTAGATCAACTACAGTATTACAAGTATCTGTGAATGATTACCAGGTGTTCAGAGCTATATCACTTCACATTCACCTTGCAATAGAAGCATCCATTCCCAAAAGTAGCGGGCAGTACAGTCAACCTCCATTACATGGTAGTCTAATGTAAGCTGTCAGAGCAAGAAAAGCTGCATTAAGACAGTTGAAATGACGCCTCAGTGATGTAAGCTTTATCCATTATAAAAAGACCTAAGGCAAAACCAGGCGAGTGCTAATTGATTGATTGATTATTTAAAATTATCTGCTGCATCAACAGCTAAGGTCATTAGCGGCAAATACTTTGCTAGATAGAAATATTACAATATTTAAAACTTTAAAAATCTATCAATAAATATCTTACAAATAACAATATATATATATATATATATTAAAAATCAAAGCATAAATATTATGCTCTAAGTGTGTAAAATTATTGCATACACATTATGCATAATTAAATCTTATTGAAGATATTAGTCTCCCTAAGGAAACTAATAAGACCCTCTATGTTACAATCCTCCCCCAATACATTTTTCAGTGTATATGAGGGAGACAAGTACATATGTCTTTGGTTTGAGAATGTTGCACATCTTTTCACTACGTGTGCAACTCTTAATGGCTCTTGGCATCCCTTACAAATTGCTTCACTTTTAGCCATCATCGGTCCATAAGTCAGTCTTGTGTGTCCAATTCTTAGTCTCGTTAATACAACTTCTACTTTTGGGGTGGATGCTGGTCACCCAACTACCAAGGTCATCTCTAATCTCTCGCAGTTTGTTTCTAGAGGTGTGCCTCCATTGTTCCTTCCATTTATTGTGAAGACAACTTTTGATGCTGGGTTTCAGGTTGGTGTGTGGGAGAGGAAAATGAGCATCGCAGGTCTGAGCGGCAGCTGCCTTGGCCTTCCGATCAGCTCGCTCATTCCCACTGATACCAACATGCGCTGGCACCCAACACAGTTATCTTTTTACATGTTGACATCAGTGCAAGCCAATCTTGAACCTTCCTCACTACTGGATGTGATGAGTTTAAGCTCCTGATTGCTTGCAAGGCACTACGAGAGTCACAATGTATTACAACAGAATCGTTTGTAAGATCTCTAGTCATTGTAACTGCTGCTAGGATGGCATGTAATTCTGCAGTGAAGATCGAGCTTGCTAAAGAAAGTGAGCAGATTTTGAACCATCTGTTAATGTTGCATCTAATCCTTGGTACTTGGTGTATTGAAGAAATCTCTCTCTGACTTCTGCTTTGGACCTATCCCCTTTCCCATTTCCAACTAAATCTAGCTCGACTTGGTTAGTCCAAGAGGAGAATTGGGGAATTCCAATAGCCAGAACCTTAGTGAAATTTAAATTAAGATCTTCCACAAGATTCCTCTTTCTCCTATTCGGCTATCCTCAAGGGGGTTGAAAACCAATTTGGATGTAATCCCAGAATCTTTTGTAGTCTCGTGTAGTAAATCAGGTTCATGTAGTCCCTGTGTAATTAAAGAGGTGTTTCTCCAGAGACTCGACAGGTGAAGACCTAAAATCCCCTTTACAGATTCTGAGGTCTTCATTATGAACCGAGTGCTCGGTAAAGCTGCAAAAGCGTTGTGCGGTCTGCACCCTAAGATAGATGTGAAAGAACCTGCAAAATACGATGCACTTTTGTAGCCTTCACTTTTAACTGTTTGATGTGAGAAACCCATATAATCCTTGAGTCAAAAATTAGACCCAAGTACTTCACCTCTTGGACAAATTGCAGTTGGTTTGCTCTTAAATAGAGGGAAGAGAACTTTCCTTGTATGTGGAAATGTATAACCATGGTCTTGCTTGGAGAAAATTTGAACCCATGGTATGTTGCCCACTGTACATCCTGATTTATTGCAGTCTGCATGTGTCCTTGCACATCCTGTAAGCTTCTTCCTGAGCAGTACAGTGTAAAGTTATCCACATACAGATTACATGAGACAGCAATTGGAACAACCTTTACAATGTCATTTAAAGCAATGGAAAACAGGGTCACACTTAAGACACTCCCTTGTGGGACCCCTTCCAGCAGATCTTCCAGGTTAGAGAAACTGTTTCCCACCCAAACTCTAAACTTCCTGTTAGTAAGGAAGCTTTGTATGAAGGTAGGTAATGTTCCTCTTAAACCAATGTCATACAGCTTCATGAGTATGCCATACTTCCAAGTAGTATTGTAAGCCTTTTCAAGG
This sequence comes from Penaeus monodon, assembly GCF_015228065.2. NCBI lineage: Eukaryota > Metazoa > Arthropoda > Malacostraca > Decapoda > Penaeidae > Penaeus > Penaeus monodon. The sequence continues at coordinate 25,817,673 of NC_051389.1, forward strand.
TCAAAGAAGACTGCTCTCATGTGACATCACTGTGTGAAGGAATTCTCTATAGCAGTTTCCATCCTCACAAGTGCATATGTGGTTGATCTCAATTTTTTAAAGCCATATTGATAAGGAGTCAACACGTTTTCTTTTTCTAGCAGCCATGTCAACCTGAAATTTACCATTTTCTCCATCAGCTTGCAGATGCAACTGATGAGAGAAATTGATCTGTAATTTCCTGGTGTGGAAGCATCTTTGCCAGGTTTAGGAACAGGAATGATGATAGTCTCTTTCCATGTGGATGGCACTGTGCCCTCCCTATAGATCCTATTGAATAGGTCCAACAGGAACTTCTGGGAGCTCTCTGGTAAGTGAGATATCATTTGGTATGGAATATCGTCACTTCCTGGGGCAGTCTTATGGCAGAGCTGCAAAGCAGAGTCCATCTCCTTGCGCAAAATTAGCAAGTTGTATGGAAGTTCTGCTGTAGTCCTACTGAAGAATGACACTGGGTGTCGTTCCTGTTCAGCCCAAAAAGTGGAGAATCAGGCAGTGTAAGATGTTCCAGAGGAGATCTCTGCCATGGATTTAGGTAGCTCATTTGTAACATCTTTTATGTCTGTGATTTTACCATCTATCTTCAGAGCAAGTTGTGGCATGGATGCTCTTTCCAGCAGTCTTACACACCTTGTCCCATATCCATGCTAAGGGGGTCCCAGAGTTAATTGAGGATACATGCTGTCTCTATGACGTCCGTCTAGCCTCCTTTAACACGCGCCTGGCCTTGGCTCTGTTTTTTTTTTAATTGATCAAGGTTACAATGCTGGGGCGTCGTTTCAACTGCCTTAATGCAGATTTTCTTGCTCAGACAGCTTGTTGGCATTCATCAGACCTCCATAGTACTGGAAGTACTATGGTGGTCTGATGGTGCCCGCTACTTTTGGGAATGGATGCTTCTGCTGCAAGGTGAATTCGTGATGTGAAGTGATTAACAGCATCTTGAACACACTGGAAATCATTCACAGATCCTTGCAATACTGCAATTGATCTAAAAAAAAATACCAGTCCGCATGTTCAAGTCACCATCTCTGCACTCCATTGGTTGGAATACCATTCACCTCCTCCAAAAATATTGGAAAGTGGTTGTTTCCATGTAAGTCTTCCATGACCTACCAAGTGAAGTTTAACTGCGAATCAGGTGAGCCTATTGGTAGGTCTATATTGGAAAATGTCCCAATTTGAATTTGGAAGTGTGTGAGAGTGTCACATATCCTGACTGTGACATCTATTAATAGTGGAATCTGCCAGATCCTGTGTGACATCCATTAATCAAGAGACCGGCCGGGCAGCTGTTGACTGCCTGGGTCATGACCTCACCTTCGGCGATAACATGAAATGCTTGGAGGGGGTAGCCGAGGGTAACAGCTGTGTCCCAACGCCCTAGGCCTAGGGTGGAAGCGACCCAGAAATACCCGAAGGAGTCAGTCCGAGTCTGTTCCTCGAACCGCGAGCACCTTCCCGCTTTGCCCGTAGGAGCTCACGCCGCCTCCGCCACGACTACCGCGACAAGATCAACATAAGACTACGTGTCTGTTCTTTCAATAAAGCTGAGAATCAGACACTGAGTTTTCCTCTGGACCTGCCAGATAACATAGTGGTATTCTAGTATAATTCAAATTAGAGACCATTATACTAATGTACCATTACTGCTATTTCTCCATAAGGTCCATTGTCAAAGGTCCCATAATGGGCTTGAACTTTGGAGCCTCTCAGGGAAATGGGACGATTTTCCCTAGTCATAAAATCTTGTAGGTGTACACACACTGGGTTACATGAAGCTGCCAGATTTTGCAGTTCTTCATTTTGCATGAATTCCCTGACAGTTCCATTGGATTAGAGTATCCAGTTCTTCAAACTACCTCTTAATAAGATGATTTGCAGCACCTGTCATCAAGGTTTGCCCCACACCTCTAGGCTGTCCCCTTCCAGGCTGTTGGTAGTACCTTTTTGAAGGGTTGTTTACCTGTGGAACTAGTTTCCACAGGCTTCTTTTGGACAAGCTCAAGATTTCTTTGCTTTGGCAAAGGACAGACTGAACCTTTGCTTCAGGGGTGATCTGTCTAGCAGCGGAGGCTTCTGTGGATGTGGTGGCAGCTGGAGCTGTCACCTTTGAGGCCTCTGGAGCCTTAACTAATGGCTCCAAAGACATTACTTTGGGAGGAGGAGTCTCCTCAGTAGACCCCTCACTCCTATTCCGTTTCTGATGGAACAGTTCACCAGAGGCAGTTTCAGCAATTCAGGTGTAAAGGAAGTGGCAGAGTGTGTGGTGTAAGATTGATTGATTATTTAAAATTATCTGCCACGTCAACAGCTAAAGTCATTAGCAGCGAATATCATATGGTGTAAGAAGCACCAGAGGGCAAGGGTTGGTGGGAAGGAGAATAGGCTAGAACTGCTGCAATGGAGTTACCTGGCTGTGCAAAAGCACACAGGCATGTTGCTTTGCCTCTGGAAAACTAACTTTCTCCTTGCTCCTTATTACCAATACTTCTTTTTCTAATTTGTACCTTTTACATCACTTTGAAGAAAATTCATGAGCTTTTTTGCAGTGGTAACAGTATATTGAACAGTTGTCATCTCTTTGACGACCTGTTGTACCACACTTTACACATACTCTTGGTTGTTCATTTTCCTTAAAATGGCAAGAGTTGGCTCCATGCTTATAACTTTCTTCTTGATACATTTTACTGCCATTACATTAAAATTCTCTAGTTCCTCTAACAGTTTCTCCTCAGAATACCTCATCAGGTCTTGAGAAAAGACAATTCCTTTACACTGATTGAGTGTTTTGTGAGGAGAACATGAAATTGAGCCCCATGAACATCACCTAGCACACGTGGTACTCCATCTGGTGACGAAACCTCAATTAATAGGCTACCAGTCTTCTGGGGGTATGTGAGATCACATGGCTACCTCACTAATTTTTCGATGGTACTTCAAAATATCAAAATCCTGATTCATACACCATCAATGGTCTTCACAACTCGGTACTTACTATTATGAAAACTTTCATTTTTACCAGGTAAATTGCCTTAGATTGAGAAGGACTTTTCCCCTTCTACCGGTTTGGAAGCCCGGGAACATTACGATTCCATTCTTGCCCTTTTGAAGCTTGAAAGGTTTCAGAGTGACAACATGTGATGTTTCAGAGTAATGGTCAAGGGGCATAGGTTTGTCAGGGAAAAAGGGGGCTAGATCTTTTGTAAATTTGTAGTACTCATACAAATTAGAATACCCTTCATTTCCTTCCCCCCCCCACCCTCTATGGAGTCCAACAAGGGGAAGCTATAGTTGGGGCTCAAAATCTCCCAAGAGCCACGGGGGTAATGAGGAACTATACGCAGCCACTATTACAGTATTGATGACAGTCGCGGGACCTATGCATTGCCAACTGAACAGTGGTCTGCTTGACCCTAGCCATATTTGACCAGGGCCTTGATCAAGCCACCTGTCTAACCAGAATAGAGGACCAAAGAGGTCTGTCGCTAGGTGCAGGGCACGTGCAGCATGGCTCAACCTCCAGGACTGGTACAGACCAATTTCTCTCTCTAGCTGCGTTTGCAAGCTGATGAAGAAAATGGTAAACTTCAGGTTGACATGGCTACTAGAAAAGGAAAACACGGTGGGGACCATATTAATAGGTTTGAGAAAAAAAATTTAAGATTAACCACAGAATGCACTTTTCAGGATGAAAACTGGTATGCAGAATCTTCGCACAGCGACGTCAATGTTAGCAGTCTTCTTTAACCTTAACAAGGCTTATGATACTACTTGGAAGCATGGCATACTCATAAGGCTGTATGACATTGGTTTAAGAGGAACATTACCTACCTTCATGCAAAGCTCCTGCTGACAGGAAGTTTAAAGTTTGGGTGAGAAACAGTTTCTCTAACCTGGAAGATCAACTGGTAGAGGTCCCACATAGGAACATCTTAAGTGTGACCCCGTTTGCCATTGTTATAATGTTATACATCGTAAAGGTCATTCCAATTGCTGTTTCATATAATCTGTATGTGGATGACTTTACATTGTACTGCTTAGGAGGAAGATTACATGATGTGCAAGGGCACATGCTGACTGCAATAAATCAAGTTTTGCAGTGAGCAACATATCATGAGTTCAAATTTTCTTCAAGCAAGACAATAGCTATGCATTTCCACAAACGAGGAAAGTTCCATCCTTCCCTCTATTTAGGTGCAAACCCACTGCAATTTGTCCAAGAGGTGAAGTACTTGGGTGAAATTTTTGACTCAAGGCTTACATAGGTGCCTCACATCAAATAGTTAATAGTTAATAGTGAAGGTTACAAAAGTGCTTAATATTTTGCACGTTCTTTCACATTTATCTTGGAGTGCAGACCACACAACGCTTTTGCGGCTTTACCGATCGCTTATTCGTAGTAAACTTGACTATGGATGTGAGGTTTATTCATCTGCAACTCCAACAGGGGCTTTCAGGTCTTCACCATTTATTTCTGTCACGTATCGGTGCTTTATCCTTCCATCAGTAGCTGTCCTTTTTTTATTTCCCTTAATGCTGAGACTGGAGAACCATTTCTTTCATTACACTGAGCTTGCATGAATCTGATTTACTACACAAGACTACAAAGGATTTCGAGATCTCCTACATCCAGATTGGTTTTTAACCCCCTTAAGGATAGCCGATCCTATGGTAGGAGAATGAGGAATCTTGTGGAAGATCTCAATTTAAATCTCACTAAGGTTCTGGCTGTTTTAACTCCCCTATTCCCCGCTTGGACTAATCAAGTTGAGCTGTATTTGGTCGGAATCGGGAAAGGGGAGAGGTCCGAAGCAGAAGTCAGAGAGATATTTCTTTGATACACTTCTAAGTACCAAGGATCAGATGCAATATATACAGATGGTTCGAAATCTGAAAAGGGTGT
>NC_051389.1:25827617-25832617 GCF_015228065.2 Penaeus monodon
ACGAATACTTTTCGCGTTATAAATAGAAACATAAATAGAAGTACTAATAGTTCTTTTCCTGATTAAAAAATTACAAGTAAAAATACTTTGGAAATATATGAAAATACGAACGCTTTTTATTTTACATGTCAGTATCATACTTGTGTTTTATCATTATTATTAGTGCCAGAAAGGTTTCCGAGTTACGTTTAGGGTCGGTTACATCTAGCAGGCAGCTTAAATGACAGATGCACTTATAATTGATTTCATTTATAGGATCAAGGGGGGTTACAGGAAAGAGAATCGTGGAGTTTCCTCAGTCAGGAGAGTAAAAAGACTTATCTTACTAAACTCTTAGAAGGAGCCGACGTTAGCAATACCCACACATGCTACCTGTGAGCGGGGGGGATGCTGGACTTATAAGGCTGTAACTGATAGGGTCAGAACGCTAACCATTGTTTTAACACTCTCTCTCTCTCTCTCTCTCTCTCTCTCTCTCTCTCTCTCTCTCCTCCTCTCTCCTCTCTCTCCTGTCTCTCTCTTCTCGATCTCTCTCCTCTCTCTCTCTATCTCCTCTCTCTCTCTCTTCTTCCTCTCTCTCTCTACTCTCTCTCTCTCTCTCTCTCTCTCTCTCTCCTCTCTCTCTCTCCTCTCTCTCTCTCTCTCTCTCTCTCTCTTTCTCTCATTAATGGATGTTCTGTTTAACTGGTGTCGAATCTCTGAACACAAATACAAATACAAAACATTATTTTTTTGTTCTCAATGTCAAAATGCAAATACAAGTAAACATACCTTAAAATGTATTCAAATACAAATACAATTATAATTGAGCCACTCTGATGGGTTTATCTTTTTGTTATTGAACGTTTTCCAAGAACTAATCCTTTTACCGTATTCTTTGCATCCCGAATACTAAACATCAACACAAAAAGAAATTATAAAACAGGATCTAGCGTGTATTTAAAGTTATATGAATGAATAATAGCTTGTCTACTTTGGCTACGTAAACATTTGGAGGCTTTTTACAATTAACGACCTAATGACTGTTGTTATATGTTCATATTACAGAGTAATACAAAAAAACACACACACGCGCGCACGCACACACACACACAACACACACGGCCACGCACACGGACACGCACATGGATACGCACACGCACATGCGTGCACACGCACGCACGCACGCACACACACACACACACACACACACACACACACACACACACACACACACACACACACACACACACACACACACACACACACACACACTCACACGCACGTTTCTTTCATAGACTATTATCATTTTTATGCATATGCAACCCTGCAAGCTTCGAACCCGCTCCTTTGCCAGAAATTGTTTCAGGGAAAAGGAAATGAAACTGCATTTGGCCGCATGATCAGCATATCATTGGAATCAGATTCAGTCCGTACTCGTGCGAGGGAAATGATTTGCGTTTCAGATTCCCCTCACGTTGCCAGCGGATTCGCATTCTATTTCTGTTTCGGAAAGGCCAGTGGCTCATGGACGCACTGCACCGGGGGGAGAAGATGCTCTGGTTCCGGACACTGATTATGCTGATAGAGGTATGGAAAAGACAGATGGGAAGGGTAGACAAATTCATTTATCCAACATTTGAACTGTTATTGGTCTCTATATTTGCACAAAAAATAAAAGCATAGCGAGCAATCTCAAATCACGAAAAAAACGTAGTTTGATATAAGTGTGGTTTGATTTAACTCCATGCTACATAAATAATTTCATATCCATAATGATTTATACTTTATATATGTGCAGACTTCATGTATGGACATTCCCTTATATAAATTAACATTGAAAACTAAGGCAAACAGAATTGATATAAACTGTAGCCATCATAATATGAGCGATCCTGATCCAGCTCACCAAATTGTAAATTCTGACCTTTGTTAATGAATGACATGGGAACATGTGCAAAGGACCAGAATAACAGTGCAGACACCTGTAAGTATTGATGTGGTTGAAGATTTAAATCTTTGGTTGGTTCCAGAGTGAGAATCCTTTTCCGAAGTATAACCATACAAGAATATTCTAAAACCAACAGTAAATTTTATGAACAAGAAAAAACAAAGCAAAATGTCTTAATAAATGAAAAAAATGCAGGGTAAAGTATAAAGGGTTGAAAAGAATATCGCCTAAGCTTAATAGTAACAAATAAATCAAAAGTACAGCTTTTATGCTTAAAATATATTAACACTCCAGAACTGTTCACACTGAATATAATTTAAGAAGACAATGCAGCCGGTTAAACACAATAAAGATTGGGTGTTTTTTGCACTTACTTGTTCGAAATTAATGTTCAAGATAATCAATATTAATCAAACGTTTACTTTAATTAATTAATTAATAATAATAATAATAATAATAATAATAATAATAATAATAAATTTTACACACGGATATTTTGAATTGCTAAAAAAAAACACTAATCAAAGGTACCAGTAAGAGGGGAAACAGGCAAAAAAAAAAAAATAATATATATATATACATATATATATATATATATATATATATATAATATATATATATATATATATATATATATATACGTATATATACATATACATATATATATACGTATATATCTATATATATCTCTATATATATATATATATATATATATATATATATATATATATATATATATATATATATATATATTTATTTACAAACACACACGCACACAAACACACACACACACACACACACACACACACACACACACACACACACACACACACACACACACACACACACAAATATATAAATATATAATAAATATATATATATATATATATATATATATATTTACAAAACACACACACACACACACACACACACACACACACACACACACACACACACACACACACACACACACACACACACACACACACTTGGTTGACATGTATATTATATCATGTTCTTTATAGCTCTGGGCTCGTATTCTCCCCCCCCTCTCTCCTCAAATACTTCCGCGAGGGAGCCTACTCACACACACCTTTATCTCCTGTCCCGCTTTCTGGACCATTACTCTTGGTGTCATGGTTTAGGCATTTCAAGAAGACTTCGATTCTTCCGGGACATTAAACAGCCCATTAAGGCGTCTTTTACAGAACTTTCAAGCGTTGATTCTTTTGCATCCTAAAGTTTTGTATATCTTCCTCAATACATGAATTCCCGGTCGTTCACAGTTTTTTTTACTTTACTTTGAATGGTTTATGAATATATATATATATATATATATATATATATATATATATATATATATATATATATAGAGAGAGAGAGAGAGAGAGAGAGGAGAGAGAGAGAGAGAGAGGAGAGAGAGTGAGAGAGAGAGAGAGAGAGAGAGAGAGGAGAGAGAGAGAGAGAGGAGAGAGAGAGAGAGAGAGAGAGAGAGAGAGAGAGAGAGAGAGTGAGAGAGAGAGATTATCGTTTGTGCAGTTATTCACATATCTATTAGTATTAACTGTTGATACGTACATTGCAGTTCCTTTAGGATCGGTTACATCTAGCAGGCAGCTTAAATGACAGATGCACTTATTATTGATTTCATTTATAGGATCAAGGGGGGGGGGGGCAGGAAAGAGAATCGTGGAGTTTCCTCAACAACACCACGGCAGTTTTAGCATCCCTTTCATACTTTTCAGTCAGCCTCGACTAGTTAACCTTTTCACAACTCCAAATTGTACGAATATGAGATGTTGGATACTCCTACAAAATCTCCCAGTGAAGATTACCTATACTGCTTCGAGTCTCGGGGAAGGACCTGGTAACTCGCCTTGAATTACAGTAACCCGTTTTTTCTTTCTTTCTTTCTTTTCTTGTGTTTCTTTTTTCCCCTTTTTTAAGCAGGCGTTACTTATGCATGAAGTATTTCTCAGAGAAAGTTTTGTGAATTGAAGTACTCCAGATCCAAGGTGATTTACTATTTAATTATTTTCATTATTATCATTATCATTGTTTTATTATTATTATCATTGTTTTTACTGAGCTTGGATGCAGTTATTTTTCACACATAAAAACAAAACCGTCATTGATGTTATCATCACATCATAAAATCGCTGAACTTTTAAACATCTTTACTTCAAGTGTCATGTTTATTGTATTCACGCATGACAGTTATATGGCAATATAGTAACTTCAACTAGTTGCCGAAAGAAAGTTGTAACATATGATCTGCACAATAAGTTGCCAAAACTAAAACAGGTAATTCTGTGACAGTTATGGGCATAATGATACATAGATTCACATTACCTTACTAAATATGAAGCTCAATAAAAGGCAAGTATATGTAAGTGAATGGCAAACAGCAGATATATAAAATATAAAATACGGAAATAAAAATGGCGGCTTTTTCAAATGTCAGACAAATACAAATTAACAAACGTTCTTGTTTTACTGCAAATGCTTCATCATTTGATATTCATCATAGTCAATATCATCGACCATTTATAGAAAAAAATGTGTAGCTAACAAAGTTCGTATCATAGCACACGGGAGTGTCAGGCCATCCTTCCATTTTCTCTAGTATCCTCCAAACTAGTACGTAGCTAGGAATAAGGACGGGATTCATGATAGAGAAGAGTCTCACTTGGGCTGTAGAAATGGAATTGAGTCTTAAGGGAAACTGGAGGAATACAGATTGATGAAAAATAGAGCCAGATGAGATAATTCAAGATGGCTGAGGTAGTTTTAAGAGGAGTTCTCGGTCGAAGATAAAGAAAAAGGAAAGGAAGAATATAGAAGGAAGAGTATGATATTAGCATGCAGCGAGAGATTGGAATTAAGATAAAAGAGAGCGAAAACATGAAAATTTCTAAGTAAAGAAGGTTTGTAGGAGGGATATGATTGTAAGTAGTAAGGTATATATGAATAGGAAGAGAAAAACTGAAAGAAGAGAAAAGGTCAATACATATATTTACGCCATAAATAAAAGGGAAACGTGAGTAGAGTGAAAATAAAAAGGAAGGAG
>NC_051389.1:25837617-25839952 GCF_015228065.2 Penaeus monodon
AGTCATAACAGTCATAATAAAGTGAAGATAGAATGATAATAAATGAAAAAAAAAACATTAATAATACATAATAAGTTTCTTTTCAAATTCATTTTCTTTGTGGTGATCTGTTTCTTTTCTGACTAAGGTTCGTCTAAAACACGATGTAAAAATGTTTAATAAAATACACCAGAAAAGGTAAAACAAATACAACAAAAAGGTAACAAAGCCTCGCAGGTGAGACGCTCCAGGTGGGCTTCCCGTTTTCTGTGGTCGCAGCTTCCTCGCCGCGACGGGCATCCTCACCCCCGGGGGATAAATTCAGGGGTTTTGGGCGACCTCGGAGGCGTACGAGGATGCAACCTCCTTCGTGAAGCGAGGGTGGACGCCGTCCTTCATCTCGTAGGGGGGGGGGGGTAAGTAGGGGACCGTGGGGGACGTATACAGGCGGTCCACAACAGATTGATTACTCAAAATTATCTGCCGCGCCAACATCTCAGATCATTAGTGGCGAATACCTTGTGAGATTAAAATGTTAAAATAGATTAGGCATTTAAACATCTATCAATAAATGGAGCCTCTTATAAGTAAAATAAATAGCAATAAATACCATACCAAACCAAGGAATACATTTTATCCTTTAAAAGTGTAAAATTATTCATAAATATTGTACATAATTAGATTGTGTTGGTTGGCCACGCTTTGAGCCCCCTTGTCAAACATGCAGTCCCTTGTTTTGTTATGTTTTTTTTCCAGTAATTTATATGATTTGTTAATACTAATCTCGTGGTGGAAGGCAATTTTTTTCGTAAAAACAGCACCCAGCTTGTCCAGTACACACAAACATTAGAAGTACCGTTTTACATAAATAAATACTTCACCATGATTATTTGTTGTATACGTGATGCGCTGTGGTCGAAGGTTGTCATTATCTTGTACATACTGTAATGTAGTAAATAAAAAAAAATAGTCCGGTTTTCAGTAACAGCAAATAATGGCGAGTATTCTTGAAAGACCTTAGTCTACTTTTCTCATGTTTGACTCATGTCCATTAGTGCATGTGAAAGGCATTCATCATTGGTTAGTAATGTAATGACTGTGGAAGGAACAGCAACCAAAAGCAATGGGTGAAGAAAAGAACGCAAGAGAGAAGTGTGGCGTGTTGGGAGTCAGAAGAGATAAGCTATATCAATTACCTTGGGTTACAGAGAGACGAGTCTTCTATGTAGGCTGTTGGATTAGAAAATGAAGTCTGACGAATCACTCACAGGCGACGGATCATATAAAAATCCACACAAATCAATGTGGAGAGCAAGAAATCCTTGTAAGGTAAGGCATGGGGATGAGTCTTTTGAGAGACCTACTCTGTCTTGCCTTGAAGCTTCCGGTCACTGCCAATGTGGCTTGCAACGCTTGCTTCATGGATATTGCTGGCTGAATGTAGGTGCTAGGTAACACAGAATGGGAGCTTAAAAAAGTGTACTATAATATATGGCATATGCATTGCGATATATGTGTGAGTGTATGTATATAGATAGATAGATAGATAGACAGAAGAGAGAGAGAGAGAGAAAACAGATATAGAATATATATATATATATATATATATATATATATATATATATATATATATATATATATATATATATATAGAGAGAGAGAGAGAGAGAGAGAGAGAGAGAGAGAGAGACTGAAGAGAGAGAGATAAGATATACTCATATACAATATTGAAATAGAATACGAGTTATTCATGTTGTCCAGTTCAACATCAGTCGTCCGCTCACTATTACGTTATGTAGTTTGTCTCCTCTTTTTATCTCTATATATAAACCCTTCATTTGCTTGAATTGTTTTAGTAATACCATACGAAAGATCCAAACTCAGGGAGTATTTGTTCAGTGATGGAAATTATGGTGAATTACAGCTTGAATTTTGCTTCTCCTGTCGCAGCTATCTCTTTCTCCTTAACCAGAGAGAAAGGATGGGAAACGAATATTCAGAAGAAGGCTACACACCTTATCATGCGTGGTGTAACTTCTGATTTTAAAGTGTGTCCTTTCCCTCCTTATGTTGTTCGCCGGATATGGTAATAGCTAATCAGAATATAAATGAAAGCCCTTTGCGAGAGGCTCCTCGAATGAGCAACAAAGAGAGAGAGAAAGAAAGAGTGAATAGTAATTTATGTTATGTTAATTTATGTTTATGTTAAGCTTCAAAGTCTAAATATGTAACATGGTATTTGAGTTTTTAAGGAATGGCTTTGTATATGTAATTTCTTTGAGTTTAGACATTTGGCAGTACTTAAAAGATAGAGAAAATGAATGACCATCGTTAATCGCTACTGGACACACGAGGG
>NC_051389.1:25840052-25842552 GCF_015228065.2 Penaeus monodon
CTGACAGCTTACATTAGACTACCATGTAATGGAGGTTGACTGTACTGCCCGCTACTTTTGGGAATGGATGCTTCTATTGCAAGGTGAATGTGAAGTGATTACTAGCATCTTGAACACACTGGTAATCATTCACAGATACTTGTAATACTGTAGTTGATCTAAAAAGATTCCAGTCCGCATATTCAAGGCACTATCTCTGCACTCCATTGGCTGGAATACCATTCTCCTCCTCCAAAAATACTTCCCTGTAAGTCTTCAAAGACCTACCAAGTGAAATTCAAATGTAAAGCAAGTGAACCAATTGACAGGTCAATATTGGAGAATGACCCAGTTTGAATTTGGAAATGTCTGGGAGTGTCACTGTTCAGTCTCCAAGGCCCTCCCTCAAGGGTTGCACAAAGAGTCCCCCCAGAGGTGATGCCGGCCACTAAAATCTCCCAAGAGTAGAAATGGATGAGACAACTGCCCAAGTAGATCTTCAGAATCATCCATGTTGAGATTTTGTGGAAGATAGATTCAGGCAGTGAAGATGCTATAGAGATCTCTGCCATGGATTTAGCTAGCTCATTTGCAAAATCTTTTTTGTCTGTGAGGATTATTCCAACTACCTTCAGAAGAGGTGTTCACAATGATGTGCTCTTTCCAGCCATCTTATGCACCTTGTCCCATTCCTATGCTAAGGGGGTCCCAGAGTTCATTGAAGAGATGTCTCCACATCTGTTTAGCCTCTTTTAGCACTCGCCTGGCATTGGCTTATGTCCTTCTATAATGGTTCAATGTCACAATGTCACTAGGGTGTCGTTACAGCTGCCTTAGTGCAGCTTTTCTTATTCTGACAGCTTATTGGCTTTCATGGTACTGGAGGCTGATAGTACTGCTACTTTTGGAAGAGATGCTTCTGATGCAAGTTGAATTCATGATTTGAAGTAATCAATAACTCCTTGAACACACTGGAAATCCTTCACTTCCTTCAAAATTATTGAAAAGTGGTCGCTTCCATGACCTGACAAGTAAAATTCAATTGCACACTAGGTGAACCAACTGACAGGTCAATATATGAGAATGTCCCTTGCCGCGGTGGAGGGTTTGAAGAACCAATGACCTGGATTGGAGGGCTTACCCAGAGGTGTAACCAGTGAGGAATCAGACAAAATGGCACCCTGGTGCACCAATGCCTATGAGAGGGGATGATACAACCACCCCTGGTTCATTCCATTTTTGACCAGGGAGAACTCGTCCACGGGTTTGCTGTGTGTGGTGTCCCATATTGCTAGGAGACAGGAGTCCTGGAGGTTGGGTAATGCTGCACAGTGACCCTGAAGCTATTCTGGTTAAACAGGCCAGTCAAGTCAATCGGCTGGTCTAATATGGCTAGAGTCAAGCAGGCACTTTTCAGTCAATATTGCATAGATCCTGCGACTGCTATCAACACTGAGATGTGACTACATATATTTCCTCAGTATCCCTTTGGCTGTTGGGAGATTTTGAGCAACTATAGCTTTCCCTAGTTGGATTCCATGGTGGGTGGGGGTGGGGAGGGGGCTGATGAAATGAAGAATTCTAATTTGTATTTCTTTCCCTGACGACCTATGCAAGCCCCTTGGCCAATCCCTCTGGAGCATTACATGTCACTCTGTAATCTTTCCAGCTCCCAAATGGCAATAATGTTAGTCGTAATGCTTTCCTGACTCCACAGTGTAATGAGCACTAGGACACGAAGTAAGAATGACCCAAAAATTCGTCTGTGACCACCCTTGGCATACCTCACTTACTTGGTCTTTACTCATATGTTACTTATGTATACCTCATTTAATTAGTCTTTAGCTGGTAAGATAATTAGTACTTAAATAATTATTTAGAAAGATGATAGTTTTATTTTCTTAGAAAGATGATACTCTATTTTACTATTTTTGTATCAGGTGCTATATACGTTTACATTACACTAAGATAAGGAAACAGTGTAAAATATGCGAGTTTACCCTACAAATTTCAGTTTTCTTTGTTTCCCCTACAATGCATTCTCTTTAATTAGAGGGTACGCAGTTATATTTCACTGTTGCTTATTATATTAAGGTTCTATAATGGATATTTTAATGAAGAAACCAATATGTATTAATTTTGTTTCTGGAGAAATTTATTTAAGTTCCGGTACTATGCATGTATGATTAAGACGAACCATATGCTTGTAATATATGTGGCCTGAGTAGATGTTAAAATGTTAAGAATATAAAGTGTTAACCCTGATATAGTCATGATCAGAGAGAGAGAGAGAGAACCGAAACAAATGCCTGGTAAATGCCCGAAAGAGTTGAGTAAAATTTTGTAAATACCAGAAGTAAGGAAGAACATTCAGCTGTACTAATATTCATAATAAAAGTATAAAATACTATAGATCTGATTACAAAACAAAAACTAAGTAAGCATTTGAGAACAAATTGGAAAACCATGGTAAATAGAATATCTTCACAGCTAGTGGCTGACATGTGGCACTTGGATACCA
>NC_051389.1:25847552-25851619 GCF_015228065.2 Penaeus monodon
GAGTTTTATGTCTTCAATCATTTTACTTGTTGAGAGAGCAATAATGTGTGTCTGGGAATAATTCATTTCAACGGTAAACTAGTCGTAAATCAAATACAGGAAAAAAACGATTCCACTGAAAAAAATACTTGTCAGAAATCGGTAAAATAGCTAATTGTGAAAACAGTGTGGATAATAATACTGGGCGGAACAGAGATAAAACTGTGACAGAAAAATACTGATATCGGCAAAAGAAAGGTTATGAGTTGTCATATGAAGTTTTATTACTGCGATACAAGCAGTGGTTGTTTCTTCTGAATCTAGGAGAAAGGCAGAAGGAATAAAAAGAGGAGGTAAACAGGAGAAGGAAAAGTTGTCAGACCGCTTCACAAAATGTTTCCTGAGCAAGGCTGGCCTTGCTCAGGTCCTTATATAATGGATCAAGGGGTGTCATTTCAACTGCCTTAATGCAGCTTTTCTTGCTCTGACAGCTTGTTAGCATTCACCAACCACCATGGTACCGAAGGCTGACGGTACTACCTACTACTTTTGGAGATGGATGCTTCAGCTGCAAGTTGAATTTGTGATTTGAAGTGATCAACAGCATCATAAAACACACTGGAAATCATTCACAGATCCCTGCATTACTGCATTTGATCTAAAATGATTCCAGTCTGCATGTTCAAGTTGCACTCCGTTGCCTGGAATCCCTTTTCACCTCCTAGAAAATATGTAAGTCTACCATGACCTGCCAAGTGAAATCCAAGGAAGGAAGATGGATGCAACAACGTAAGGATTTGTCAAGCCTTATCTCACAGCCTACACCTGCAATGTCGTCTGCAGGTGGATGGTCTGAAAGGGAATAGGTTGATATATTATCACTGCTACTCCTCCTTGAAGTTTTTTGCCAACGATCCCATAATGGGCTTCCACTAGAATCCTTTCAGGGAATCGGACAATTTTCCCTGGACATAACCTCTTGAAAGCATACACAAACTGGGTTTCATGAAGGTATCAGATGTTTTGCATGAATTTCCTGACAATTCCATTGCATTAGGGTATATAGTTCTTCAGGTTGAGGAACTACCTGTTCATAAGGTGTTTGGCAGACCTGTTGTATTGCGCCACTCCTTCTCTCTATGGTCAAAACCACTATTTTCCCTTTCTACTGGGAAATCCACTCGGGCTTTATCTAGAGGGGGCACTATTAATTAACGTCAAGTGTGAGCTCTCCTGTATCATTACCTGAGTCATACTCTTGATGAACCCACACTATAAAAATATAATAATCATAAGAGGGTTACTGATGATCTAATTTCAGTCTTAGAGGTAACTGAGATAAGGGTAATATCAAACAATTGATAATCTTACATTACTTGATAAATTGAATTATAAATCATTAAACTTGTACAACTAAAAAACCTTAATTGACACAGATGTCCACTTCTCCACTAATGTGTGTAGTATAACTGTCCTTCTCTTATGTCTTCCTTCTTGAATCCTTTGTCTGTACAGACTTTCCTCAAATTCCTTCATTTCTTCACTGTATCAGTTCAGAGGATTCCTAAGGATGGCATCTGCTTTACAATCTGGTGGATCTCTCCAAGGACTTCTCATGAAGCAAACACAACAAAAACAGGAAAAAAAACATTCCTAAAAAAAGAAACAATTGTTCTATTTATGGAATGATAAAACAATAAAAGATTCAATATTACTGATTTCTTGTAGGAACATAACTACTTTTGGCAAACAAACAAATTGTATATTCATGCCATTATATACGATCTGAGTAGTTTTATATTTATACATTATATTATTTTTATGAAACCCTCATTTTAGCATAGATAGTATTATTCTATTATAAACTTCAATAACACTTACTCCTTGAATGGGTTTTAAATCCTCAATAATAACAGAGAACATCTGAATGGTATCCAAGTGCACATGTCAGCCACTAGCTGTGAAGATATTCTATTTACCATGGTTTTCCAATTTGTTCTCAAATGCTTACTTAGTTTTGTTTTGTAATCAGATCTATAGTATTTTATACTTTTATTATGATATTAGTACAGCTGAATGTTCTTCCTTACTTCTGGTATTTACAAAAATTTTACTCAACTCTTTCGGGCATTTACCAGGCATTTGTTTTGGTTCTCTCTCTCTCTCTGGTTATGACTATATCAGGGTTAACACTTTATATTCTTAACATTTTAACATCTACTCAGGCCACATATATTACAAGCATATGGTTCGTCTTAATCATACATGCATAGTACCGGAACTTAAATACATTTCTCCAGAAACAAAATTAATACATATTGGTTTCTTCATTAAAATATCCATTATAGAACCTTAATATAATAAGCAACAGTGAAATATAACTGCGTACCCTCTAATTAAAGAGAATGCATTGTGGGGGAAACAAAGAAAACTGAAATTTGTAGGGTAAACTCGCATATTTTACACTGTTTCCTTATCTTAGTGTAATGTAAACGTATATAGCACCTGATACAAAAATAGTAAAATAGAGTATCATCTTTCTAAGAAAATAAAATTATCACTTTCTAAATAATATTTAAGTACTAATAATCTTACCAGCTAAAGACTAATTAAATGAGGTATACATAAGTAACATATGAGTAAAGACCAAGTAAGTGAGGTATGCCAAGGGTGGTCACAGACGAATTTTGGGTCATTCTTACTTCGTGTCCTAGAGCTCATTACACTGTGGAGTCAGGAAAGCATTACAACTAACATTATTGCCATTTGGGAGCTGGAAAGATTACAGAGTGACATGTAATGCTCCAGAGGGATTGGCCAAGGGGCTTGCATAGGTCGTCAGGGAAAGAAATACAAATTAGAATTCTTCATTTCATCAGCCCCCTCCCCACCCCACCCACCATGGAATCCAACTAGGGAAAGCTATAGTTGCTCAAAATCTCCCAACAGCCAAAGGGATACTGAGGAAATATATGTAGTCACATCTCAGTGTGATAGCAGTCGCAGGATCTATGCAATATTGACTGAAAAGTGCCTGCTGACTCTACCATATTAGACCAGCCGATTGACTTGACTGGCCTGTTTAACCAGAATAGCTTCAGGGTCACTGTGCAGCATTACCCAACCTCCAGGACTCCTGTCTCCTAGCAATATGGGACACCACACACAGCAAACCCGTGGGCGAGTTCTCCCTGGTCAAAAATGAATGAACCAGGGGTGGTTGTATCATCTCCTCTCATAGGCATTGGTGCACCAGGGTGCCATTTTGTCTGATTTCTCACTGGTTATACCTCTGGGTAAGCCCTCCAATCCAGGTCATGGTTCTTCAAACCCTCCACCGCGGCAAGGGACATCTCATATATTGACCTGTCAGTTGGTTCACCTAGTGTGCAATTGAATTTACTTGTCAGGTCATGGAAGCGACCACTTTTCAATAATTTTGAAGGAAGTGAAGGATTTCCAGTGTGTTCAAGGAGTTATTGATTACTTCAAATCATGAATTCAACTTGCATCAGAATCATCTCTTCCAAAAGTAGCAGTACTATCAGCCTCCAGTACCATGAAAGCCAATAAGCTGTCAGAATAAGAAAAGCTGCACTAAGCAGCTGTAATGACACCTAGTGACATGTGACATTGAACCATATAGAAGGACATAGCCAATGCAGGCGAGTGCTAAAAGAGGCTAAAACAGATGTGGAGACATCTCTTCAATGAACTCGGGACCCCCTTAGCATGGAATGGGACAAGGTGCGTAAGATGGCTGAAAGAGCACATCATTGTGAACACCTCTTCTGAAAGTAGTTGGAATAATCCTCACAGACAAAAAAGATGTGCAAATGAGCTAGCTAAATCCATGGCAGAGATCTCTTAGCATCTTCACTGCCTGAATCTATCTTCCACAAAATCTCAAATGATGATTCTGAATCACTGCGTGTTCATCCTTTACTCTTGGGAGATTTAGTGGCGGCACACCTCTGGGGGATCTGGCACTAGGGGGGCTTGAGCTGAACAGTGACACTCCCAGACATTTCCAAATTCAATGGTCATTCTCCAATATTTACCTGTCAAATTTGGTTTTCACTTTGTTT
>NC_051389.1:25856719-25862997 GCF_015228065.2 Penaeus monodon
CGAGTCCCCGGGACCACCACGTTGTTTCCTTGGGTAAGGAACTTCACCTTGATTGCCTACCTAACCATTGGGTGGCCAAGCGAGCCCAAGTCAAGTGCTGGTCCCAAGCCTGGATAAATAGAGAGAATGATTACCTAAAAGGTACCACCGGCACTCCAAGAGCATCACAACATGAAAAAAACTACAATTAAGTATCATGCTGTGACCCCACGGCGGCTCAGACATGAACCCTACCGTTAAAGAAGAAGATAAAATATAAAATTATATATATAAAATATATATTATATATATATATATTATATATATAAAATATATATATATTTATATATTTCATATAATATATATGTTAATATATAATATATATTATATATTATATATAATATATATATATGTATATATATGTATAATATATATATATATATATATATTTTATATATATATATATATAAAATATATATATATATATATATGATTATGCATACACATAAAACATCTTCTTTAACGGTAGGTTCATTTTCTGAGCCGCCGTGGTCACAGCATGTAATTGAGTTTTCCCTGTTGTGATACACACATGCATATACATGCATGTGTGTATATGCTGATATACAAAAATTTGTATGTGTGTTTTGTGTGTGTATGAATATTTATATTTTTGTACCTACTACCTCTCTCTCTCAGAAAAAGATATTCCTGTCAGCAAAAATCACAACTCATACAACACATCTTAAATATGAAGGCAAAAATAGAGGAGTGTAAAAGGGGAGCCACACAAATGAGGCTTTTTTTAACATTGTATTACCATAATTGGGTCACTAATATGAGGTTGTTGACAATTTATCTTGCAATTTCCCTGTTTTTTATTCCAGCCTACTTCAAAATATCGCCGTACCGTTGCTTCACAACACTACACTGTACGATAAATGCACAAAATACAAAGTATGCAATCAGTCAACACCAGCAGTTGATGTCGAGGGACCTGGATTTTTTTTTTTTTTTCTGTACATTGGCTGCCTTTATCTTGTTCAGAAAAAAAAACATTAGAACTCTCGTTAATTTTCGCCTCTTTTGTTTTTGCATTAATTTGTTGCTTCATTAATGACCATCTCTTAATCCCACCATCGACACTTACATTGCAATTTCCCTGTCACAACCACAGGTCCTCCCTAGACATTACTAAAAAAAAGTGCGATCGACGAAAGACCTTGGAGTAAAATTAGATTTCTATCCATTGAGAGCTTTGTTCAGTGAGTCATGAAGGCATCACGACTTGGCTTCAGGGCCGAGGATTTCTTCTTGCCTTGTTGTTACGACTCTGGCTGGCTGAAGATGGTCCGAGGTTTTGGGAATCCTGTACTATTCCGAGTGCTATGTTGTGTTAAAAAACGTTTTGTAGGTATGTCAAGAATATTGCAGATGAAGCTTATAATACGTGGATTTTTCTTCTTTTTTTTTACAATGGACCGCCAAGCTCACTATAACATTATTGGAAAGATATTACGACAATAGAAAGAAGGAAAAAAATAATTGATAAAAACAAGTCCGAAAAGGGCAGGTACAATTTTCAGTACCACGGTAAAGGATGATACGGAATAGGAAGTGAGCCTTAAATAAAAGGGGTTTTAATATAATTATGCCCCTTTGTGGAAGGGAACCCGAAATGGTCACCCAAGGGACCTGGAAAATTCCGAAACCCATACAAGTGCGTAAAAGTCAGTCTGCGCCTCGTCTGCCGCGTGCGCCGTCGGCCTCGGCGCTTTGTACCGCCTGAGCTCCTCCGCTCCTTGGCTGCGGCCCCTTTCCCGACTCCTCACGAAGGTCCCCCAGACCCGCTCAACTCGGACGTGGGATGCGGGCCTCGCTCTGTATGATGCTGCTGGACAACATCAAAGGGTGCCATATCCTCCAGGAAGGACCTCGAAAGGCCAGAAAAAACCTGCTGCTTTTGGCGCAAAAACCGCTTCGCCATGGCCGGTGCGTCGCCGCTGTGGATGCTGAGGAATTCTTCGACTCCGTCAAAAAAGGATTTCTGTTGCGGAGACGCCGCGCACACGAGGCTCAGGAGAAGGAGAGAAAGAAACATCTTGAGGGTGATGGTGGTTGGTTCGCAAGAACAGCTGGATGCTATATATATATATGGCCAATGCAAGTGAGGTCAGAGGTCCAAAGGTCATATATGTATATACCCCAAAACACCACCCCACACACACACCCCCCACACACACAAAACACAACACACACAACACACACAAAAACCACACACACAACACATATATAATATATATAATATAATATATATATATATATATATATAATTTTTGTGTGTGTGTGTGTGTGTGTGTGTGTGGTTGTGTGTGTGTGTGGTGTATGTGTTTTTGTGTGTGTGTGTATGTGTTTTGTGTTGTGTGTGTGTGTGGGGTGTTGTGTGTTTGTATAGATAAACTAGTTATGTAAATATATACTATATTTATATATAATTTTATATAATATATATATATATATTATATATTATACTATAATATATATATGTAAAATATATATACATAATATACATCATACATATATATGTGTGTGTGTTCATATGTATGTATGTGTGTGTGTTCATATGTATGTATGTTTTTGTTTTATTAATGATATAAGATAGATGGGAATTGATAGATAGATATGCAGGTACAATTATATAATATATTATTATATATATATTATTATATATATATATATTATATATATATATATATTTATATAAAATGTAATATATATATATTTTATATATATATATATATATAAATGTGTATGTATGTGTGTTTTTTGTGTGTTGTGTGTGGTGTGTTTTTGTGTGGTGTGTGTTGTGTGTTTTGTGTTATGTGTGTTTTGTGTGTAAAAATAATAAAAAATCTGTTTATTGACTCATGCAGCCAGAGTCTGAAAAATATACATATAAATACAGATAGAGAGACAAAACTATATATACATAAACATATAAACAACACATGAAAAAGTAAACTACAATCAATAAAAAACAAAATAAACCCGATAAACAAAAGCCAAGTACAAAAAAACAGGTGAGCTAGGATTGGACAAGTAAAAATGGGACTAGTGTTCATTGATGAGTCGGACTAGAGTGGGTACTGTGGGTCCGGTGGCAGCGGTCCCGTGCGGGCCCTGATGGGCACCAGTTTGTTGGGGGGCGAAGCGGCGGCGCGGTCCGGGGGGGCCAGCAGGCACGGTGGGGCGTGGAGGGGCACAGGCAATATTGGGACCAAACTGCGGGCAGTGGAGGTTTGGGGAGAAGTAGTGGCGAGGGAGGTGAGGCCTAGGCAGCCGGCCGCTTTTTTCATGGGCTGGTGTAGACGGCTTTTTTTGGAATGTTTCTTGGCTTGCCTTTTCTGCACCTCTCAAGTTTTTGGGCAGGCTGGGTGGCGCGTGAGGAGGGGACCAGGCGGGGGGCGTTGGGTCAATTTAGGCAGGATGAATAGCCTTGTATATTGTGAAGCTCCGGGAGTGGAACGCAAGGGGGACTTGAGGCGACCACATGGAAGCCTGTACGAGGCCGACCTTCACGTACGTTCTGGAACGTACTGGTCCAGGGAGTTTTATTCGGAGGGTACGCAACCCAGCTTGGTGGAAGGACTTTTTCAGGGATGGTTGCCCAAAGCGTGAGGATGGGCGAGGGGGGGGCGTGTGATGGTGTGGGAGAAGTCGAACTGTTCAACGGGATTTTTGTGCGTTTTTGATTGTGACGTGATTTGCAGGATCGTGGTCCAGGAGGGGGGGATGTAGCGAGGCTGCGCTGGATGGCGGAATGGCGCTCGGGGAATTTTCCAATGGCGGGCGGGCGGAATTCAAGGCATCACGTATTTCCAACGATGCTCGGTATCGAGGAGAGGATGGGTTAATCAGGCTAGGAAAAGCATAGGGGGGCCCATTCTAGTTTCCCCCGAGGGAACTCCGCCACGTGAGTGGCAGAAGGGGTGGAGACTTTTACCCTGCACGCGCACGGCCTGTTGCCTGTTGGAGAGAAAGTCTGCCAGCCAGGGGATGAGGCACTCCCTGATGCCCGTGGAAGCTTGCTGCTTTTGGGAGGACCGTTGTGTGGTCCACTAGGTCGAAAGGGTTCTTGAAATCTACGAAGATGCTGGTGAACGGAGGATTTGCGCTTGTCGAGGTGGGAGTGGACGAAGTCTCAAGTCCCCCCCGGGGGGGTAGCTGCTTGGGGCAATTGAGGCGAACATGGTTCTCTGGAGGGGAGCCTCTGCTGCTTCCACTGTGTGTGTTGTTGTTTGGTGTGTGTGTGGTGTGTATGTTTGTATGCATTAATCCACCCACACCACACACACACACCACCACCAACACAAAACCACACACACACACACACACCACACACCACACAACCCTATATTATTATATATATATTATATATCATATATTATATATATATATTATATATAATATATATTATAATTATTATTTTACATTTACATTCATATATATAGATTCAGACTAGTGTTCAGACGGTTATCTCTGTATCACACACACAGACACACTCGCCCATCATTAATTTCTTCTATCATCTATCTATCTATTCAATATTTCGGCCCCCTATCGTCTTCAGTAACCAAAAGGAATTATACAATAAACCCCTTTTTTCATTTTACTACATTCGTAAAAAACTTTTATGGACTTTATCTCGGGGATACATTATATACTGTTAATTGTTGGAGCAACGATGGAATAGCAAGGAAACAAGGAAAGGTTTGGAAAAGCGAAAAGGACGGAAGTGAAAGGCCTTAGCAGGTTTATTGTCCTTTTTGCTACTGCATGCCGATCTATTTATATAAGGCGCGTTCATTAATGTAAAATATATATGTATAGGGATTCATAAAAATAATGTAGTTGTAAGTAGGGATTCCGTGGAAAGTAAAAAAAGAAATTTAATAATAAGCGTTTAAAACGACCCGTCGTTATGGAACCTTAAAAAAGGGAAATAAAAAAATGATAATGGTATGAAAAAAAAATCTGTTCAAAAAAGGAAAAAGAAGATTTAGAATTGAAAAATAACTGTATCCCCAAGAAAATCCTTGGCAGTCCAAAAACTTGCCATGTATACCTCCGCAGACAGTACCATTTCTTTCTATTATAAAAACATCATAAACAAAGTTATCTCTGTCTGTCTCCGCTTCTCTATGATGTTTTCACCTAGGAAAACAAACAAAGAGCGCACAAAAAAACATACTCTTTTACCGTAATATATTCCGTAAAACGATGGAAGGAGAGAAAAGAAACTTTCCTTGCGTTTCATCAAGCGCAAGGAGATGCAAGTAACCGGGACTGTTCATCGTGTTTACGAACGAGAAAAAGGTCGTTTTTGTCGTTTTGGACTTGTTTTGCTGGACCTCTTTTCGTGTGAGGCCGACTGGCGTTAATTAACGAGGAGACGAAAAAAAGGGGCTTACATCTTTATGAGATTACGTGATATTGCAAGTCTGCAAAATAAAACATACAAACCCCACACTTACACACACACACACCAACACACACACCCCACACACACACACACACACACACACCACACACACACCACACACACACCACACACACACAACACACACCACACAAAAACAACCATAGACGCACACACACACATACACGTGCGCAGCATCATCATAATCATCATTATTGTCATCATCTTCGTCAACGTTGTCATCACATCTTCGTCAACGCTGTCATCATCATCACTGTCATCATTTTCATCAGTATCATTATTGTAATCATTATCATCACATTTTATTTGTTTTCCAATTCCATATTTCCAAGAATTTCAGGCAGAGGACCCTCAATTTGTTTTGGCTGGGTTTTCTATGGAACGTGGAATACTGAAAAGATTTTTTAAAAAAAAATAACCTATTTATTTTTCACATAATATGATATTATCAAAAATCCCTCAGATTCCGTACAGTTGTAAATACTGGGGCCCCCCTCACCAAAAATAATAAATAACCCATCCAGCTAATTTACGCCCTTTACAGGTTAACAAAAGCTTCGAGATGTTAAAAGATCCAGAAATGGGAAAAATTTTCAGTATAGTTCACTCTTTACATTGCTATTATTTTCTACATGGATCGTCTCTCTCTCTTTAAACGAGTGTGTGAGTCTGCGTAAATAACCAGAGAAATAGGGCCCGAAGCGGGCAGTAATGTTCAGCGACTAAATCCGCGTAATGCGCTTTCATGTGATTTTGGCTCGTATTTGGGGAATATGGTCGAGGGAGGGTGTAAAATTTT
>NC_051389.1:25863097-25873097 GCF_015228065.2 Penaeus monodon
CTTCCTTCCCTGAGCCAGTTAAGGAAATGTTTCCACTCCCGAATGATGAACAGCCTTGGCAAAACCTTTTTTAAAATGTTCTTTATAACCAAGGGCAACAGGGTACCACTTAAGATATCTTCCCTTTTGGTCGAACCTCTTCCATTGACCCCTTCCAAAGGTTTGTAACGTTTCCTCCACCTTGGGGACTCTAAACCCTTTTAAAAGGGGAGCTTTTAGAGAGGGTAACCCTTTTACCATTTTCATCAGCTTCGATCAGCTTAAAATTTTCCCGTAATTTCCCTTTTTAAGCCTTTTCAGGTTTCAGGAAAAGCTTTTTCCATGTGGAAGGCTTCCCTTATAGATTTCCATCCCAAAGCTTCTGGGTCCGTTAAACTTTTTAAACCATTTGATTTGGGTCACACTGTCCTTTCCGCTGCAACTGAAGTTTAAATTTTCTCATCCTCAAGAGCAGGGGGTTTTTCGAGAGAAAGTGTCGTCTGTAATGCTCGGGAAAGACCCTTTGCCAGGTTTAGGAGCTAATTAAGCCTCTTTTTTTTGGATGATTTCCCTTCTTCTTAGAGCTTATTGAAGGGGTCCCAGAACTTCTTGAACCCTCTAGGGGTCCCAGGTATGGTACTACTTTCCGGCGCCCCCTTTTGGGGCACCGTAGCTGGTCTCTTTTGACGAAAGTAAAATTTGAGGGGGTCTTTTCCCTGTTGCAGTTCTCTGGCGAACACTTGGGGTTGGTTCTCAGACACCTGAAGAGTGGGAATGGATTTGGGAAGGGATGCTTCTGTTGAAAGGGTGAATTCGTGATGTGAGTGAAAACACATCTTGAAAACACTGGAAATCATTCACGATCCTTGCAATACTGCAGTTGATCTATAAAGTTTCCCAGTTCGCATGTTCAATTTCCATCTCTGCACTCCTTGGCTGGAAACCATTCACCTCCCCAAAAGTTTTGGGAAATGTGCTTCCATGTAAGTTTTCCATGACCTGCCAAGTTCAATGTGAATCAGGTAAACCTATTGAAGTCTATATTGGAGAATGTCCCAGTTTGTTTTGGGAAAATGTGGGAGTGTAACTGTTCAGTAAAACTGCACCCACTCTTAAGACCAAGGACTCCAAAGGCCCTTCCTCGGGGGTTGCACAAAGTGTCTCCCCAGAGGTGATCCCGACCATTGAAATCTCCCAAGAGTAGAAATGGATGTGGCAACTGCCCAAGTAGATCTTCCAAATCATTATGTTGAGTATGTGGAGGAGGTAGAGGGATGCAACAGTGTAAGGTCGGTCAAGCCTATTCTCACAGCCTTCACCTGCAGTGTTGGTCTGCAGGTGGATGGCCTGGAAGGAATATCCAGACGTACCATTACGCTACTCCTCCATGGGGTCCATTGTCAAAGGTCCCTAATGGGCTTGAACTTGGAATCCTCTCAGGAAATGGAGATTTTCCCTGGTCATAATCTCTTGTAGGCATACAAACTGGGTTACATGAAACTACAATGTTGCGTTCTTTTCCCTTTTGCATGAATTCCCTGACATTCCATTGGATTAGGGTATCCAGTTCTTAGACTATTTTTTCATAAGGTGTTTGAGCACCTGTGGTCAAGTTTTTCCCCACACCTTTTTGGTTTTCCCTTTCCAGGATTTGGGGGGCTTTTAAGGTTTTACCTGTGGAACCCAGTTTTCCCGGCTTCCTTTGGGCAGGCTCAGGATTTTTTTTTGCCTGGGCAAAGGACGGACCGACCTTTGCTTAAGGGGTTTCTGCTACAGCAGAGGCCCCTTGGATGTGTGGCACTGGACTGTCACGTTGAGGCCCCGGAGCCCTTTCTGACTGTGCAAAACCCCACTTGAATAGTCTTTTGAACAGGCTCAGGATTCCTTTTCCTGGGCAAAGGCGTACCTGAGCCTTACTTCAGGGCATTCTGCCTTGCACGAAAGGGCCCCCGTGGATTGGTGGCGCACCATTGAGCCTCTGGAGCCTTACTAAAGCTCCAAAGACTTACTTTGGGGAGGAGGTCTCCTCAATAGACCTCACTCTACTCCGTTTCTGGTGGAACAAATCACCAGAGGCAGTTTCAGCAATTTGGGACTGGTTTTAAAAGGGAAATGGCAGGTGTGTGGTGTAAGAAGCCTGGAGGCAAGGTTGGTGGAAAGGAGGGTGGGCTAGAACCGAAGCAAAGGACCTAACCTGGCTGTGCAAAAGCACCAGGCATGTCGCTTTGCCTTTCTGGAAAACTAACTTTTCCTTGCTCTTATTACCAATATTCTTTTCTATTTGTACCTTTACATCACTTTGAAGAAAAATCAGGCTTTTTTTTGCTAGTGTTGGTAAAGTATATAGAACAGTTGTCATTCTTGAACGACCTGTTGTACCCACACTTTACACATACTCTTGGTGTTCATTTGCTCTTAAAATGGCAAGAGTTGGCTCCAGCTTAAACTTTCTTCTTGAACCATTTTTTTACTGCCATCATAAAATTCTCTTGTTCCTCTACAACAGTTTCTCTCAGAATACCTCATCAGGTCTTCGAGAAAAGACAATTCTTACATGAGTGAGTTTTTGTGAGGAAAACATGAACTGGACCCCCAATGAAACATCACCTATTGCACACAGATGTCACGCTCATTGGGACGAAAACCTCAACTATCAGGCTGACCATCTTGCTGTGGGGTGATGTGAAGGGATCACACTGGCAACCTCAACTATTTTTCGTTTGTACTTCAAAAATATTGAAGATCCATGATCATACACCCACAATGGTCTTCACAAATAGGGTACTTACTATATGAAAATACTTTCATAATTTACCAGGTAAGATTGCCTTAGTAGATTGAGCAGGACTTTTCCTTCTTTACCTGGTTGGAGCCCGCGGGGAACATTACGATTCCCATTCTTTGCCCTTGGAAGCTTGAAGGTCCAGAGGACAACTGTGAGTTTCAGAGGAATGGTCAAGGGGCATAGGTCGGCTTCAGGAGAGAGCTAGATCTTTGTATAAATTTGTAGTACTCATACAAAATTAGAATACTTCATATTTCCTCACCCTCTATGAGAGTCCAACGAGGCGGAAGCTATAGTTGGGGGCTAGACAAAATCTCCCAAGAGCCACGGGGGTAATGAGGAACTATACGCAGCCACTATTACAGTATTGATGGCAGTCGCGGGACCTATGCATTGCCAACTGAACAGTGTCTGCTTGACCCTAGCCATATTTGACCAGGGCCTTGATCAAGCCACCTGTCTAACCAGAATAGAGGACCAAAGAGGTCTGTCGCTAGGTGCAGGGCACGTGCAGCATGGCTCAACCGCCAGGACAGGTACAGACCAATTTCTCTCTCTAGCTGCGTTTGCAAGCTGATGAAGAAAATGTTAACTTCAGGTTGACATGGCTACTAGAAAAGGAAAACGTGCTGACCCCATATTAATATGGGTTTAGAAAAATTGAGATTAACCACAGATTGCACTGTCAAGATGAAACGCGGTATACAGAATTCCTGCACAGCGACGTCAATAGTTAGCCAGTCTTCCTGAACATTAACAAGGCCTTATGATAATACTTGGAAGCATGGCATACTCATAAGGCTGTATGGACATTGGTTTAAGAGGAACATTACCTACCTTCATGCAAAGCTCCTGCTGACAGGAAGTTTAAAGTTTGGGTGAGAAACAGTTTTCCTCTAACCTGGAAGATCAACTGGTAGAGGTCCCCAATAGGAACATCTTAAGTGTGACCCCGTTTTGCCATTGTTATAATGTTTATACATCGCTAAAGGTCATTCCAATTGCTGTGTTCATATAATCTGTAGTGCAGATGACTTTCACATTGTACTGCTTAGGAGGAAGCTTACATGATGTGCAAGGGCACATGCTGACTGCAATAAATCAGGTTTTGCAGTGAGCAACATATCATGTTCAAATTTTCTTCAAGCAAGATTGATTGATTATTTAAAATTATCTGCCGCGTCAACAGCTAAGGTCATTAGCGGCGAATACCTTGTTAAACTAGAAATATAAAATGTTAAAACTTTAAAAATCTAGCAATAAATATCTTACAAATAATAATAATAGAATATAAAATCAAAGCATAAATATTATGCTCTAAGTGCATAAAATTATTGCATACAAATTTGCATTAATTAAATTTCATGAAAATATTAGTTCTCCCTAAGGAAATAATAAGACCCTATGTCCACAATCTTCCCCCAATACGTTTGTTCAGTGTATATGGGGGAGACCAAGTACATTACGCTTGGTCTGAGAATGTTGCACATCTCCACTACATGTGCCGATCGTAATGGCTCTGGCATCCTCACAAAGTGCTTCATTTTTAGCCATCATTGGCCATGAGTCAGTCTTGTGTGCCCGATTCTATTCGTTAATACAACTTCCACTTTTCGGTTGGGATGGATGCAGTCGCCCAATGCAGGTCATCTTAATGTCTTCGCAGTTTGTTTCTGGGGTATTGCCCTCCATTGGTCCCTCCATTTATCACGAACAAACTTCTGATGCTGGGTTTCAGGTCGGCGTGTGTGGGAGAGGAAAACGAGCATCACAAGGGCTGTGTCGCGGCAGTGCCTTTGCCTTCTGATCAGGTCGCTCATTCCCGCACACTGATACCAACATGCGCTGGCACCCACAATAGAGTGAACTTATTACGTGTTGACATCAGTGCAAGCCAAATCTTGACCCTCCCTACACTAATGGGATGTGATGAGTTTAAGCTCTTGATTGCTGTAAGGCACTACGAGAGTCCAATATATTCACAACAGAAGGTTCGTCAAGATCTCTAGTCATAGGAACTGCTGTAGGATGGCATTGTAAACTCGGCCCAGTGAAGATCGAGGCTGCTAGAGAAAAGACTGCCAGATGCAATCTCCTCTGCTCACTGCTGAAAAACCCACGCCATTTCAGATTCGAACCATCTGTATGAATGCATCTGAATCCCCGGATTTAGAAATGTGCTGAAGAAATTTCCTCTCGGACTTCTGTTCGGATATCTCCCCTTTCCCAATACCGACTAAAATCTAGCTCAACTTGATTAGTCCAGGCGGAAAATTGGGGAATCTCCAACAGCCAGAACCTTAGTGAGACTCAAATTAAGATCTTCCACAAGATTCCTCATTCTCTACCGTAGGACTCGGCTATCTTCAAAGGGGGTGAAACCAATCTGAGAGTAGGAGGATCCGGAATCCTTTTGTAGTCTCGTGTAGTAAATCAGGTTCATTGTATTCTCGGGGTATGAAAGAGGTGGTCTCCACTCTCAGCATACAGGGACTCCACAGGTGAAGACTGAAAGCCCCAGAACTTCACAGATTCTGAGAAGCTTAATTATGAAACCGAGTCTAACATACGTTAGAACCAGTGGGAGTTGCAGATGAATAAGCTTCACATCCAATAACAAGTTTTATACGAATAAGCGCTCGGTAAAGCCGTAGTAGCGTTGTGCGGTCTGCACCCCAAGATAGATGTGAAAGATCTTCAAGCAAGACAATAGCTATGCATTTCCACAAACGAGGAAAGTTCCATCCTTCCCTCTATTTAGGTGCAAACCTACTGCAATTTGTCCAAGAGGGAAGTACTTGGGTGAATTTGTGACTCAGGCTACATAGTGCCTCACATCAAAAGTAATAGTTAATAGTCGAAGCGTTAACAAAAGGCTTAATATTTTGCCACGTTCTTTCACATTTATCTTGAGTGCAGACCACACCAACGCTTTTCGGCTTTACCGATCGCTAATTTCGTAGTAAACTTCGACTATGGATGTGAGGTTTATTCATCTGCAACTCCAACAGGGGCTTTCACATTACATCCATTTGTGAGGGAGGTTCAAGATTGGCTTGCACAGATATCAACACAAAAAAGATAACTCTGTGTTGGGTGCCAGCACATGTTGGTATCGAGTGGGAATAAGCGAGCTGCTCGGAAGGCCAAAAGCAGCTGCTGCTAAGTCTGTCCTGGATGCTTGGTTTTCCTCCCCACACACCGGACATGAAACCCAGCATCAGGTTGTTCTTCGCAACAAATGGACCCAGGGAACAGTGGAGGCATACCTTTAGAAACAAACTGCGAGAGATTAGAGATGACCTTGGCAGTTGGGTGACCCAGCCATCCCCTAATCGAAGTAGAAGTGTTTAACAGACTAGAACGGGCACGCAAGATTAAAACTCATGGGCTGTAATGAACAAAAAGTGAAGCACTCTGTGAGAGATGCCAAGGCCATTACGGTTCGCACATGTAGTGGAAGACTTCTGCAACATTCTCAGACCAACGGACATATGTACTTGTCTACCCCATATACACTAAAAAAATTATCGGGGTGGAGGCTCGTCTCATTAGTTCCTTAGGGAGGCTGATATTTTCAATAAAATTTAATCATGCATAGTGTTTATGCAATAATTTTATTACATTTAGAGCATAATATTTATGTTTCATTTTTTTTTTGTCTATATTTATTGATATATTTTTAAAGTTTTATTATATAGTATTCCATCTGTTCAAGGTATCCGCCGGTAATGACCTTAGCTGTTGACACGGCAGATAATTGAAATAATCAGTCAATCCTATTCCAGGATATTAGCTCCAGATATTTATCTGCTATAGCTACAGGACGACTTTGAAGGAATAGCGTCAGCTCGACCAACAGGAGTATGATTTTTTGGATTATAATTAATTATATTTATTTATTATTTTATTTATTTTTATTATTTATTATTATTTTTTTTTTTTAATGCTTCTAACTTCCCTATCCCGTCACTACCCAACCGGCATCAGTTATTGACTATACTCAGGAAGGGCTATGTGGATCTCAGCCTGAAGCAAGCGCCCTCTTTTAGCTTGTATTAAAGTCTTGTGCGAATGATACATGTAATGGATACTCTACATTGCCGCCTCGCTTTGTAATAAGCTTAATGGCTGAGCCTTTTTTTCGTTGCAGTAGGGATTCTATATGTTATTTTATTCTTTGTGGTGGAAGCTAGCTTGATGTATGTTTGACATATCTTGTTTACTTTTAGTCCCATGGTTAAACAGCTGTCGCTGTCTTGGTGTCGATACCTAGCTCACAATAATAATAAGATTAATATTATAGGGCGCTGATAAACTCTCAGTTAACGTCAAGATAATTTACTTTCCTACTGCACACACCAGTAAAAGCATTGTTGAAAGCGTTGAATTTGTGGAACACGCACACAGTTAAAATATACCTACACAATATAGTTTGCACGGTGCATTGTTGGGAAATTACTGCGTATAAACACATCCGGGCATTTCTTATGCAAAAACATCTCTTTCCAATGCTGCAATGTTTGTTAGAACATTTATACAGCAAGTTCGCGTCCCCTTGGTGGTCCATAAGGGAGCATTGGATTGGATTGTCTTCCTTGGCCACAGTAAAGTAAAAAAAAAATGTGTATGCATAATTATTTCTGTATGTGTGTGGTTGTGCGCGTGCGTGGCGGGCGTGCGTGCGTGCGTGCGCTGTGTGTGTGGTGCGTGCGTGCGTTGGCGTGCGTGCGTTGTGTGTTGTGCGTGCGTGCGTGTGCGTTTCTTTGTGTCCGTGCGTGCTTTTGTGTATGTGTATGGTGTCTGTGGTGTGTATGGGTTGTGTGTGTGCGTGTGCGGGTGCCGATGCGTGCTGTGCGTGCGCTGTGTGTGTGTGTGCGTGTGCCTGTATTCATCTTAATCCAATGCCAGAGCAACCCGGTGTTTCGATGCTTAACGCCATGTTGACATCATGTAGTTAACGGTCTTTTTACTGGGGTGGCTTTGATTATGACCCTTCCCCATGGGTAGTAGTTAGTTAGGAATCATGTTGGCTGTTCTCAACCCACCATCATATCAGCGATAGATTCACTCGCTATTATCTAGGGATGACTTACTCATTATTGCAAACACTGATATGTGCGCTCATGCGACGCGCACGGGTGCAATACAATATGCGTGTCCATAAATGATCACACACCACACGCATGCACATATAATGTGTGTACTTATATCTAGATAGATATATATATATATATATATATATATTTAATATATTTCCTTATATATATATATATATATATATATCATATATATCTATATCTATATTATATCTATCTATATATATTTATATCGCCATTTATTATATATCTATCTATGTATATATCTATCTATCTATCTGTCTATCTACTATCTATCTATCTATAAAAAACCTATTATTATCTATCTGTCTATCATATCTATCTAGTTATTACTCTATATATCTATCTATACTATCTGTCTATCTATCTATCTATCTCTAATATATATATATATATATATAAGATATATATATGTATAAAATATATATATTATAGATATATATATATATATATATATATATATATATATATAATATATATATATATATATATATATATATACACATATATATAGTACTGTGTGCGTACAAATTGATGTTAGTTAAGGGTTGGGAACTAAGATGCTCCTGTACCTCAGGCCATAAACTTAAAACAATATAGTAAAGGGAATTACGGCAAGAGGGGAGGCGTTAATAATAAGTGGCGATAAGGATAAGATGAAACGGAGCTTATGATCCGGGAATAATACAGCCACAATTCCACTTAATCTGTATAATGTGCTTCGCTTATCTCTTAAATGGAACAGTTCTGCAATCTTAAACCTTTAGTATTGCTATACTTTACCCTGGTAATTATGTTCGTCTATTGTTTGCATTACACTGTAGGGTTATTCACGTTCTAATGCTACTAAATATATGTAATTCGTTTCTTAATTATTTCCTTTTTTCTCTCTCTTACTTCATATATAGTTCTCCTGGTGTGTGTGTGTGTTCGTTTAAGTAAATTAGTTGAGCGAGCGTTTGCGTTTACTTTGGTCAAGCGCGTTTATTTCTGTCACGGATCGGCGCTTTATCCCTCCATCAGTAGCTGTCCTTTATTCCCCTTAAATTCCCCTTACCCTTTGTCTCCGATATAGCTTCTCTGTACATTATGAAGTGAAGGAAGTGACACCAAATTTGCGCAACAGGGAAAACTACTGAAGAAGTAATTAGTTCTCATGCACATGAGTATGGTTATAATAGGAAGAATAATGATTAGAAACGAGAGAGAGAGAGAGAGAGAGAGAGAGAGAGAGAGAGAGAGAGAGAGAGAGAGAGAGAGAGAGAGAGAGAGAGAGAGAGAGAGAGGTGAAGAGAAATAAATAAATGGTTGAAACGGAAATTGGCAGAGAAATAGAGAATGTAAAAAAGTGAAAGGAGAGAAAGAAAGATAAGCGTCAAAATATAAGAAAAAGAGAGAAATGAAGAGAAACAAGGAAACTCAAGTCGAAAAAGAAGGGGAAAGAGAAAATTAGACTTCAGAAGCGTTTTTCATATTCAAATTGTCATCACAGAAATTTGAGCTCTTCTCGTTTTCTCTCCGACACGAAGAAAACGAGATGTGGTAAAGAAGACAGGCAAGTTAAAATAATCACGAGGGTCTGAATATGCAAATTATGAACATCCCTTCCGATGCCGTTTTCTATTTACGTTCTTCTGAGTTTCCTTGTATGTTCGTCTCTGGTTTTCTTCTCTGTGCAATGACTGGCGATTTTACTTTCTTTTTGTTTTTACTCGGTGTTCCCTTCACCCCTTGCATTCCATGAAATGCGATTACTCTTTAGGGTCCTCAAAATACAAAGTATGGATTTTTTTTCCTTCTAGGGTTTACATTACCTCCCCTAACTTTGGTCAGGTATATACCTTTATTGGTTCTAGATATGCAAAGAGAAAAGAATCAACATCTCTGTATCTACAAACGCACTCACACACACACACACACACACACACACACACACACACACACACACACACACACACACACAACACACACACACATTTATATCATATTCGCAAACAATATTATATATATATATATATATATATACTATATATATATATATATATCTATAATTAAGTGCAATACATATGTTATATACATATTATATATAATATATATATATATATATATATATATA
>NC_051389.1:25888097-25890597 GCF_015228065.2 Penaeus monodon
TTGTAAAGGCAAAATTGATTGACTAGTTATTTAGAATTATCTGCCGCTGCGAAAAAATAAATATACATAATCCGTTCCTGTAATCGGACGATGTGTGTAAATGTAATTATCCGAGTAAATTCTCACTACTATGCAGCGAAAATCAAAACTAATAAAATTTTATGAAAATACCACTATGGCAACATAAAAAAATAAGTACTAACCGCGAGAGAAGGGGGGGGGTAGAGAGAGAGAGAGAGAGAGAGAGAGAGAGAGAGAGAGAGAGAGAGAGAGAGAAGGGAGGGGATTGACAGAGAAAAATAATAATATAGGCATTAATAATCAAATAAATATATGTATAGGCACAGACATAAAAACATATATAAATAAACACACACACACACACACACACACACACACACACACACACACACACCACACACACACACACACACACACACACACACACACACACACACACACACACACACACACACACGCATATATATATATATATATATATATATATATATATATATATATATATATATATATATATATATATATACTGTATGAACCAATGCATTATCAACATTTTTAATAACGTGTTTCTGAAAAGTATTAGACCATATATATTTCAAATTTTCCGTAGCATTCCGAGACCGCTAGATGTTGTTGTGGACGGCGCTTAAGGCTCGTCGGCCGATTGCCAATCGCGATTTCGGGGATCAGCGAGATTGGGGAGCCACGAAAAGAAGCGAAAGTACATTTTACTGGAAGGCTTTAGTTCTCGTCTCGACTGAGATCTCCTATAACATTTCATTTTCCAGAAGGGAATTTTTCTTTCTTTCTTTCATTACATTTGGGCTGTAAGGTTAATATAAAATGGCAAGGATGAGGGGCAAGTGCATTTAATTGGAAAACTTTTATTTCGTGTCCACAAGATTTTTTTCTTTTTTTTCTTTTTTTTGTGTGTGTTCTTTTTCATGTTGTTTTTTACTGAAGCTATAGTAGAATAGCAAGAGTGGAGTAAAGTTTGTTCTGGGGATTCTACAAACAAACTGAATAATAATGAACAAATAGTGTTCTTTACACATAACAACAAACATAGCCAACTTTGCTATACAGGCAAACATAATCGGCTTTGCAACAAAGTACCCAACTATGCAAAAAAGTGTCCAAGTAATTATCTTCCCTGCAAGTGATTCGATGTTTACGCAGTTAATATCACGTTAACTTTTCGTAACCAGTAAATATGAGGTTATTTCACTTTTAGCATCATACCGTCTCCCGGTCTTTCTCTTCTCTGTCTGTTTGTGTCTTTACCTACCTGTGTATTTGTCTCTGTCTCTCTCCCTCTGTTTCTCCCTTCGCCCCCCTCTCTCTCTCTCTCTCTCTCTCTCTCTCTCTCTCTCTCTCTCTCTCTCTCTCTCTCTCTCTCTCTCTCTCTCTGATCTTGTGGGCTGGCGTGAGTGACTCAGGGTGTGGGGAAGGGAGCATTCAGATACACTGATTTGTTCAAACATACGGGACTTCAAAAGATGTAAGAACAGCAAGAACTCTTGCGGCTGAGCCAAGTGATCGCAAGAAATTCTTAGTTTGGGTTTTAGTCATAACAGGATTGTTCCGAGCTTTCCATGTGGATTTAGGGATAACATGAAAACAAAGACAAATGGATTTAGCTTACATATATAAAGAACTTTCCATAAAGTCGACAATACCATTCATTTAGAGTATTCAGACGCATATTTGACAACATTTAGCGCATTAGTGGACGACTTCACGAAACTTATTACTTGTTCTTCGATTAGAGTTTCACATAACAAGTTGAATCACTTGAATCCGATCAAGCGTCTAGGAAAAGTTCCCGAGCATGAGAAAAGATCGCACTGATGTTGATGTTGTCGAGTTAGAGCTTTGCCTCCTTGACTAAGGAGCTGAGAGAGTAAAGCATCTTCATCAGGTGTGTCACAGCTTTAGAGTATTTGATAAAGTTGTGCAAAATATAAGCAGCTAAAACAGTTCTGGTTTAGACTTGATCTTCTTACATAATTTCCTGTCGTCTGTGCCAATATCCAAAAGACATTTTCCACTACCCTACCTGCTTGAGAATCGTAAGTTTTGCTTATTTCATCCCATTTTTTAGGTCAGGGTAAGATCACTTGCGTCTTCGGACAGCCAATTCTATGACAAGACCTTTTTAGGTGCTGGCAATAAGTTTCAAAACTACTTTATATATAATTAAGGGAAGTGGAACACCAGTGAATATTCTCGAGTCCTAATCAAGCTTTCGATATTGTTAATTCTAACACAACCATGTCTGCGACTGACTCTGGACATCACTTATGTCTAAGATTCCAAAAGTAATAAAAAAGATAAAGTAAAGCCTTTGATCATGGATATTTCCAAGGTAGGGAGAAGTAGTATTCAGGTAAGCTATTTTAAACAATTTATTTAATTTGCCGTCAGCACTATAGTCTTCATTATTTATTTTCGTGTGTCAGCGAATCTTGTTTCATGT
>NC_051389.1:25898097-25903097 GCF_015228065.2 Penaeus monodon
GGATTGTAGCAACTAACATGGCATTACACTGCTCAGCATACCAGGCAAGGTTCTCGCCCACATTCTTCTGAAACGGATCCGCATCCACCTACTGAGGCATCAGAGACTGGAGCAGTCTGGATTTACTCCTGGCAAGTCCACAATAGACCGTATACTAGCGCTTTGAGTAATTGTGGAATGCCGTCGTGAGTTTGGACGTGGGTTGCTTGCAGCCTACATCGACCTCAAGAAGGCGTTTGACTCGGTGCATTGGGAATCGCTATGGGAGATCCTGAGGCTAAGGGGAATTCCGACACAGATTATTGGCCTGATAGCAAGCCTCTATACTGGTACTGAAAGTGCTGTAAAGTGTGGTGGGGGTATGTCGAACTTCTTCCCTGTTAATTTAGGGGTGAGGCAAGGCTCTTGCGTCATTCCATTCCAGGGCTCAGACACTGCTGAGAAGGGACAAGGAAGAGTTCATCAGGAATCTTGCTGAGGAGATCGAAGGCCATTTCTTGTTAAGTGACCTTCACCCTGCCTACCAAGCCCTGAGAAAACTGAACTCTAAGCCCTCCTCACAGATGACTGCAGTCCGATCAGAGGATGGAAGGATTATCTCAGATCATGTTGGGGTTCATGAACGTTGGGCTGAGTATTTTGAACAGTTGTACCAGGTAGACCCTCCAACAGTTAGCTTGGATGCAAGCAAGTCTCAGTGCCTGTGCCGGACCCAGCCATTAGCGAGGAACCTCCTACCCTAACAGAGGTTAGGCTGGCGATTTCCAAGTTGAAGAGTGGGAAAGCTGCAGGCATATGTGATATCCCTGCTGAAATGCTAAAGGCTGGGGGTGAACCAATGGCTCGGGGCCTGCATACAGTCCTGACTGCCATTTGGCAGTCTGGTACCATTCCCCCTGACCTGTTGAGGTGCGTGGTCATCCCTCTCTAGAAGGGGAAATGGGATCGTTGGGATTGTAGCAACTACCGTGGCATTACACTGCTCAGCATACCAGGCAAGGTTCTCGCCCACATTCTTCTGAAACGGATCCGCATCCACCTACTGAGGCATCAGAGACTGGAGCAGTCTGGATTTACTCCTGGCAAGTCCACAATAGACCGTATACTAGCGCTTCGAGTAATTGTGGAACGCCGTCGTGAGTTTGGACGTGGGTTGCTTGCAGCCTACATCGACCTCAAGAAGGCGTTTGACTCGGTGCATTGGGAATCGCTATGGGAGATCCTGAGGCTAAGGGGATTGATTGATTGATTATTTAAAATTATCTGCCGCGTCAACAGCTAAGGTCATTAGCGGCGAATACCTTGTTAACTAGAAATATTAAAATGTTTAAAACTTTTAAAATCTATCAATAAATATCTTACAAATAATAATAAATAGATTAAAAATCAAAGCATAAATATTATGCTCTAAGTGCATAAAATTATTGCATAAACATTATGCATGATTAAATTTTATTGAAAATATTAGTCTCCCTAAGGAAATTAATAAGACCCTCTATGTCACAATCTTCCCCCAATACGTTTTTCAGTGTATATGGGGGAGACAAGTACATACGTCTTTGGTCTGAGAATGTTGCACATCTTTCCACTACATGTGCGATCGTTAATGGCTCTTGGCATCCTTCACAAAGTGCTTCATTTTTAGCCATCATTGGCCCATGAGTCAGTCTTGTGTGCCCGATTCTTATTCTTGTTAATACAACTTCCACTTTTCGGTTGGGATGGATGCTAGTCGCCCAACTGCCAAGGTCATCTTAATGTCTCGCAGTTTGTTCTGGAGGTAGCCTCCATTGTTCCTCCATTTATCACGAGACACTTCTGATGCTGGGTTAGGTCGTGTGTGAGAGAACGATCACAGCAGAGCTTGCCTCATGATGTCCCCTCTGGTCTAATGTTAAGTTTAGGGGTTTGGGGGGATGGCTCGGGAAAATTTTGGGGGAACCGGTGGGTGGGGCCCCAAGTTCCTTCCCCCCACGGGAGTCCGGTTTCCCCCCCTTTTAAAAGGGGAAATTATTTTTAAAAAATTTTTATTTTTTTAAAAAACTTTAACTTTTTTTAAAAGGTGGTGGTGGTGGTGGTTTTGGGGGGGGGTGGTGTTCAATTTTCAATTGCCTTTGGGGAAGTGTTGGTTGAGGTTTAAATTTGGCCAAGGGCCCCTTAGATTATATTTTTTTTCTTTTTTTTTAATTAATTATTTTAAATAATTAATTCTTAAAAAAAAATTAGGGGGTGTTGTGTTTGTTTTTTTTTTTTTTTGGGTGTTCCCCGGTTGTTGTTTTGGGAAAAGGTTTTTAAAATAATAACCAATTTTCCAAACCCCCCGGCCCCCCCTTTTTTTTTTCCTTTTTTAGGTTTGGAAATCTAAAAATAATTAACTTTTTAAGGGGGGGAAACCCCGGTTAAGGGTAAAAAAGGATTTTCCTTATAATTAATAATTTATAAATTTAAATTTTAATAAATTTTTTAATATTATGTGGGGTTTTTTAAAAAATAATAATAAGTATTATTTTTATAGGACCCAAACAAAAATTTAACACTATTTAAAAAAATCAAATCTATTGAAAAAATTTTATATATATATATATATAATTTAAAATTATAATAGTATAATATAATAATATAAAAAATTTTATATAATATTTTTTTAAAAATAATATAATTATATAATTTTTTAATATAATTTAATAATTGAAATAAATTTTTATCTATAATAATATATAATATAAAAAATAAACAAAACAATAATACAAAAAAAAAAAAAAAAAAACACAAATATATATATATATATATATATATTTTAATAAAAAATTTTATATATATAATATTTTAATAATATTATTTTACATATATTTTTACAAACATAAACAACACGCATCCCCAAAACCCCCCCCCCCTTTTTTTTGTTTTTTTATTTTTTTTTTTTTTTTTTTTTTGTGTTTAAATTTAAAATGTTCCTCCTTTGTTGTTTTTTTTGGTTGGTGTTTGTTTGTTTTGTGGGGGTGGGGCCTTTTTCTTTATTTTCTTTTTTAATATATAAATAAAATAATTATTATTAATTATATAAAACCCAATAAAATATATATATAAAATATATAAAATATTATATAAAAAAAAAAAGAAAAAAAAAAAAATAAATTATATATATATAAAAAAATATTATATATATATTAAATATATTTTATAATATAAACCCACCCAAACCAAAAAAGCCCACTTAACCCAACCACCCAACATCCCCAAATAAAATAAAAAAATTATTTTTTTTTTTTTTTTTTTTATTTTTTTTTTTTTTTTTTTTTTTCCTTTAAAAAGAACCCCGGGCATTCTCCATGAAAAGAAGAGGACCCAAACCCCCCTACTCACCGAAGAGTTTCAAACATAAAAAACTATAATTAAGAAACCATTTTTGTGCCCACGGCGGTTCAAACAGGGAAACCAAAACCTTTAAAAAAAAAAAATAAATATATATATATATGGGGGGGGGGGGGGATCTCAAAGGCAGCAGGGGGGGCCCCAGAGGTACGGAGTTTATGGCCCCCCCCCCCCCCCGGCGTGTGGACCCACTCGGGCCCCCGTCCCAAAAATCCTCCCCAAAAAAAAACCCCGGGGGAAACGTTTTTCATAAAGGAAAATAGGGGGGGAGGGGTGTTGTCCCTCCCCCCCAAAGCAAGAAAAGGCGGGCTGTGGACCCCGTGGGAGGGTAAATGTCGGGGGCAGGAGGGGAACGAGAGGGATCGCCCGCCTGCCCCCCGGGGCAGGCCCCAAAACCCCCACCATGAAGTTTTGGGGGGAAAGCCCTGGGGAAACCCCCACAGGCGGATGGGGGGTTCCCACGGGCCTGCCGCCCCCCCTTTTATTTGGGGCTGTTCGGGGGGGGCGGCAGAGGGGTGGGGGGGGGGGCGGCAGAGGTGGGGTGCACCCGGAGTGCCCACCCGGGGCTTAATTTTCAGCGTGCTTCCGGGTGGTGATTGGAAATCCGGTCCTTGGGAGGATGGGGGTTTACCTTTTGCTATCGAAAGTAATTAACGACTGGGATTTGAGGGGCTGTCCTCTCGAGGTAAAAAAGACCTGGTAGGGGCACGATCTAAAGTGGGGGTTTACCCCTACTACTGGTGGGGCCGCAGCGATGGTCCCCAAACCTCCAGGTTGTAGCCATAGCCATCCCCAGTCGACTTACCCCTTTCGGTGGTTGGGGTGACACCGGTTGAGGAGGGGTATTTCGGGCCCACTGAGACTGAAGCATGCTTTGGTTTCCCATGTCTCTTTTTTGGCTGTATACGCCCCCACCGATGATAAAAATTGATGTAAAAGGGACGCTTTTAAACCCCAAAAATTCCGCATCTGTGGAGAGGGATTCCCCCCGGGCGAGATATTCGCATGTTCTGGGGGGG
This sequence comes from Penaeus monodon, assembly GCF_015228065.2. Classification (NCBI taxonomy): domain Eukaryota; kingdom Metazoa; phylum Arthropoda; class Malacostraca; order Decapoda; family Penaeidae; genus Penaeus; species Penaeus monodon. Next base: position 25,902,489 of record NC_051389.1, read on the forward strand.
GATTCAATGCGGTATCCGCTGTGACTGAGTAGGCTACGGGGGGGGTCTGTGGGGCCCCAGGCTCGGGAGTGATCCCAGAAAGCGGGGAATAGCCTTTCCCCCGGGACTTTCCAGGTCCCGGGAAAATGAGGATCCCCGGCCCCTTTGGTACCAGCGCTCCAACGCGCATCGCGGGAATTGGTACAGCAATATGGGAAACAGGGGCCCAAGGAGATCGACACATTTTTTGTTAGATGGATGACCCTCCGGGGAAAACGGCGGGGTTTTAAACCGGGGTCCCAAGTTCTGGGGCCCCGACCATGGCTTTTTTGGGGCCCAAAATGCGGGCCACTTAAAAACTCCCCGCCCTTTCCCAAGGGGCCCACCCAAAGGGTGTTTCACCGGGACAGACAAAGGGGAGGAGGAGTGTCCCCGGGGGTTAAAACATGGCGGGTCGTAAACCGATTCAAGAACTCAACAACCTGAGGGAAAACCCGGTTGCTCGGGGTATTTCTTAAAAGCAGTAAAACAGCCATTGGCGTACGCCCGAGGGAAAGGCAGAATCCTCTCCCGGGGAGACATTAGGGGGCCCCCGAAGCGTTTTGCCCCAAGGCTCGGCTAAAATAGGAA
>NC_051389.1:25908097-25918097 GCF_015228065.2 Penaeus monodon
ACAACACCCCTCCCCGCAGTTTCATTTACAGGACGTTGCCCGAGGGTCATTTTGGGGGGAGGGGGATTTTAATGCATGCATATATATATTTAATATAAATTAATATATATGTGTGTGTGTGTGGGTTTTTGTATGTGGTGTGTGTGGTGTCTGTGGTGTGTTGGTTTTTGTGTGCGTGTGTGTGTGTGGTGTATGATAGTAATTTTATGTTATATATGCAAATATATATAATATATACAATATTATAATTAAAATATATATAAAATTTTTAAAATATATATAATATTATAATAATATATAAAATATGTATACACACACACAACATATGTGTATATATAAAATATGCATATATTTATATATTTAAAAAAAATTATATAATAATATAAAAATATTATATATATATATGTGGGTGTGTGTGTGTGTGGTTGGTGGTGTGGTTTTTTGTGTGTGCGTGTGCGTGTGCGTGTGTGTTGGTGTGGGGTGTGTGGTGCTGTTGGTGTGTGTGTGTGTGGCGTGTGTGGTGTGTGGTGTGTGTGGGGTTATATAAATATATAATATATATAATATATATACACACACATAATTTTAAAAAATATTTTAAAAATTTTATATATATATATATATTTTAATATATTTATAGATATAGACAACAAAGACACACAACACCACACTCACACACACCCCACACAAACAACAAACACAATATTTATAAGGATTTAATATTATATATATAAAAGTACCATACACACAAACACGTACACAACACACAACCCCCCAACCACAAACACCCACACCAAATTATAAGTATCTATATAATTATTAAAACATGTATACATCCACACACACACACCCCACACACACACACACACACACCACCCACACACACACACCACCACCACACCATATATAATATATATATATATAATATTATATTATATTATAATATAAATATAATATATAATATACATATTAAATATTATATAAAATTTTATATATTATAATATAATATATATATATAATAATATAAGTGTGTGGGTGTGTGTGTTTTTTTGGGGGGGGGGGGGGGGGGGGGAAGTGGTTGTGTGGGGGTGGTAGGATACAGGGAAAAAAATAGAAAAATAAAAAATGGGGGGGGGTGTGGTGGGTGGGGGGGTGTGTGTGGTGGGACGTGTGGGTGTAGATAAGAAAAAATAAAACAAATAAATAGGTGTGTTGGTGGGGGGGGGTGTGGGGGCGGTTGGTTTGTTAATAAAAAAAAATATAAATAAATATAAAAAATATATATTAAATTTGATAAATAATATATAATTTAAAATAATAATTTTTTATATAGTAATATATATACATATAGTATTAATTATATATACTTTTATTATTAAAAATTCTTTTTTAATATTAAAAAAAATTTTCAACTGTTACGGTAAAGAAAACGAAACAACAACAGCAGAAACAGAAATGAAACACACACACACTCACACCACAGGGGTAGGTATTCGGACATAATTCTTTGGCCATGATTCAGTGGAAGACCTTTGTTCTCATAATGACTTGGGTTCCTTCCCATGTCCCGTCGTTTCCCCTGTAGATCAAAGTTCCCCCATAAAAAGTAATTTCCTTTCTATTGGAAAAGGCGACGGGGGGCGAGTAGCGAGCAATTTGAGCGGGATATTTCTCGCTCTCGGGAGTGAAGGGAACCTAAGTTGTTCGTAGAAAGATGCAAGAAATTGCATTTATTTCTGATTTATCTTCTCCGTTTTTCTTTTTTTTTTCATTGCATTAAATGAACTACTGTACTCCCTGGACACACATACACACACACACACACACACACACACACACACACACACACACACACACCACACACACACACCCCACACACACACACACACACTATATATATATTATATATTATATATATAGATTATAATATATAATAGATATATATAGATCTATATATATACATATATATATATAGTGGCATTCTTATTTTTTCATTAATGTGCATCGCATAAATGGACTACTGTTCTCCCTGGACACACACACACACACACACACACACAAAACCCACACAAAAACCACACACACACCACCAAAAAACACACACAACACACAAAAAAACACACAAAACACACGCGCACCCACACACACACACACACACACACACACACCAAAACACACACCACCACACACCTCAACACAAACACACACACACACACACCAACACACACACACACAACACAACAACATAGATATATATATATATAATATATATAATATAATTATATATATTATTATTATGATATACATATATATATAATATATTATATATATATATATAAATATATATATATATAAAATTATACAAAAACTTATATATATTATACACACACACACCACACCACACACACCACATTATATATATTATATATAAAATTATATATATATATATATATATATATATATATATATATATATATAATAATATATATATATATATAATATATGTGTGTGTCTGCCACATAATAACTTTATATACAATATATATATATATAATATATATATATATATATATATATAATATAATATATATTGTGTGTGTTTTGTGTGTGTGTGTTGGGGTGGTGTGTGTGTGTGCGGTGTGTGTGTGTGTGTGTGCGGGGTGTGTGTGTGTGTGGTGCGTGTGTGTGTGTGTGTGTGTGTGTTGGTGTGTGTATGATTTTTTTTTTATATGTATTTTTATTATATGATATATATATACATAAATATATAAATTATATATACATATATATGTATATATATGTGTATATATTTATATATATATATATATATATATATGTATATATATGTATATACATGTGCGCGCGCGTGTGTGTGTGTGTGTGTGTGTGTGTGTGTGTTGTGTGTGTGTGTGTGTGTGTGTGTGTGTTGTGTGTGTGTGTGTGTGTATGTATGTATATGTATTTATATATGTATATATATACATACAGCCCAAGTCAGTGCTGGTCCCAAGCCCGGATAAATAGAGAGAATGATTACCTAAAAGGTAACACCGGCACTCTCCGTGGAAAGGAACTGGGGACCCTACCACGTACTCACTCCAAGAGCATCACAACATGAAAAAAAAACAAAAAAAAAGTATCATGCTGTGACCATGGCGGCTCAGACATGAACCTACCGTTAAAAGAAGAATACATACATACATATATATATATATATAATATATATATTATATTATATATATATATATATATATATTATATATATAAATTTATATATATATATATATATATATATAAATAGATAGATGTATTATATATGTGCGCGTGTCTGTGTGTGTGCACTTATATATATTATCAACACAAAAGTGCGCACATAATACACTTATTAACGTATAGAAAATTACTTTTATTGGGAGTTTCTCCTTTTAAGTAGCTTTCGCGCATCCCGGTTCCCTAGCTCACGGCCTTCCAGTGAAGAGCGTTATTTCGGGTTTAAATCCCTTGTCCCTGGACCGAGAGACCGCGGAAAAGAGAAATGAAATAAGATTATTTTCTCATTTTCCGATGATAAAACGATTTTTATGGCGCCCCTTCGGCCCATAAAGGGAGGATTATGTAGTGTGTAGGGGGAGGGCGGTAAAGGGTGGGCATATGTAACGCAAAAGGAAAGAAAAAAAAAAAAAATCGGTCAAGCTGAAACACGTAATATACAATTCAATTCGATTGTAGTTCACAAATGTAGTAGTTGAGTTAATGATAATAGTAATAGCATTAAAACCTGAAATACAAATATATATATATATATATATATATATATATATATATATATATTATATACATATATATAATTTTTTTTTTTTTCTTCTTTTCTTTTCTTTTTTTTACATATATTGCTAGTATCATTATATTTTTAGCTGCGGACACTAACATATTTTGCATGGTTTTTTTACATTATACCCTTATTTTCAAATCCCCGTTTTATCCCCCAAACACTGCATTCATATATATATATATAATATATATATATATATATTATATATATATATTTTATTATTAATATATATATATTTTTTGTTTGTGTGTGGGTGTGTGTGTGTTGGGTGTGTGTGTGTGTGTGTGTGTGTGTGGTGTGTTTATACTAATATAAATATTTATATATTAATTATATATTTTAAATTAAATATATATATATATATAAATACACCACCCACACACACAACACACACACACACACACCACACAACACACCCACCCATCTTTTCCATCTGTCACAATAGTAAAATTTTTCCACTTTTGAAAAAGAACCTGGTTGATCCTATGATTTAATGACGGGTACCAGCCCCCTTTACCGTTTTTCCCCTGTCGGGTTTATGGTTCCCTTTGCCCCCCTCTTCAGCCAAAGCAGACAAGACCGGGAAAAATACAGGCCATCCACAGTCCTCAATATACAGTTGGGCATGGATTCCCCAACACCGTGGACTGAGTTTTACCGTGTTGATGTGGAGGACAAGTGGCATACTATTCTCGACCGTCATACGGCTTTTTCCCACTTTTTTCCGGAAAGTCACTCAGTACACACCCTCGGACCGGGCCTTGGATCACGGGCCGCATCAAACCCCTCTTTCAAAGAGAAATCAAGTTTCCCACTCGCACAACACCGCCTACAAAATCACCCCGAAACACATAAAAACACCCAAAAAAAACCCTTTACCACAACAAACTACAACACCGAGCTCACCCAATGGTACGGAAAATTTCGGGAGCTGTGCGGCCTTGCAAAGGGGCCGTGCAGTTTCCATGCACAGAAACCTTAGCCCCAGTGAAGCAGCAGAGGCTCTCAAGACCATTTCGCCTAAATTTATCAGCAGCACCCCCCCCTGGACACCCCCCGCCCCCCCGCCTACCTGCCGGCCCGTCACGGCCCCCACAGTCAGTCGTCCCAGGTGCTTCAGAAGGGGGGAAAATCCGCTAAAGAGAGCCACCACCCCCCTTGCCCTGCCAATGTGCCATCAAGGATTTTCGCAATGGAACTTGCCACCTCTTACTTCCATTTTTAACGCCTTTTGCAAACAGTCTAAGTGCCATCAAAGGAAGCCCGCTTTTGTCACCGCCATCGGGAAAACCCCAAGCCCCGCCTCATTCGGCGAACTACGCCCCATCGCCTTACCCGTTCCCCCAGCCTGCTGTGGAAAGCTTTGTGCGACTGGGACTTACGGGGGACCTCGCCCCCGCGTTGACACTCGGCAGTTCGGAAAACATGCGCTCCTTTCACCACACATGCCTCGTCAGTTCTCGACTTGTCCACGCCACCTCGACAAGCGAAAAAACCCTCTGCATCGATTTTTATAGATTTAAAGAAAGTTTTTGACCTGGAGGACCACACTACGGTCATCTCAAACAGCAGCTTCCAGGGCATCAGGGAGTGCCTCATCCCTGGTGGCAGATTTTCTCCCCAAACAGGCAAAGGCGCGTCAGGGTCAAGCCCCAGCCTTCTGCCACCACGTGGGGAAACCCCCCAGGGCCCTAGAAGGGGCCCCCCCCTATTGCTTCCTAGTCAGATGAACGACGTTCCCGATACCGAGATCTTGGAAATACGTGGATGACTCACCATCGCCGCCCGCCATTATAGTTCCTGCCTGACCACTCCGCCACCGCGCCCCCTCGACTCCCTCCTTCCGGACCACCGAAAAATCACCCCATCAATCGCCAGAAGTAGTTGTGTGCAGTTCGATTCCCCCAAAAACCCCCCCCCCTCCCCCCATCCTCACGGGACAACCACGCTCGAGAGTCCGTTCCCCCAACTGCACGGGTCACCATCGACGAAAAACTTCCGGACGCAGCACGTCAGGACACGTGGGGGTCTCCCTCGTACAGGTTACAGCTGCGTCGCCTCAAGTCCCTTGGGTCCACCCCGGGATTTTACAAATCATCAGGCTATTCACCCCTGCCAAAATTTGACCTCCCCCCCTCCCCCGCCTGGTCCCCCCCTCACCGCCACCCAGCTTCTACAACTTGAGAGGGGGCCAGAAAAGGGCAGCAAGATCTTTTCTCGGCCCTGTCTACACCAGCTATGACAGCGGCCTGGTGCCCTAGGCCTCCCCTCCCTCGCCACTAACTATCAACCTCATGCAGCATTTTGGTCTAAAATTGCTGTGCAACCACGCCACCGTGACCTGCTCCCCCCCCAGGCCGCCCCCTTTCCCGGGCTCTACGCGCCGCCAACAAATGGTGCCCATCAGGGGCCGCATGACCGTACCACCGGACACAGTACCCGCTCTAGTCCGACTCACAAAAGAAAAACTAGTCCATATTTATTGTCCAATCTAGCTCCCTGTTTTGTACTTTTGGGTTTTTTTATCTGTTTTTTTTGTTTTATAGATGTAGTTTTCTTTGTTATGTTGTTTATTTTATGATATATAGTTGTCTTTATCTGATTTCATGTATATTTTCAGCCTCTGACAGATGGAAATCAATAAAATAATTATTATTATTATTTTATTTTAATCACACACGCCCCACACACACACACACAAAACACACCCCACACAACACACCAAACACCCACCAACCAAAATATATTTTATATATATATATATATTATAATATTATATTATATATAAAAATTTTTTTAATTTTTTTTATTTTTTTTTTATTTATTTATTTTTTTATTTTTTTATTTATTTATTTATTTTTTTTAAATTTTTTTTTATTTATGTACACAAACACACACATTAGTAGATGATACCAGTAAATAATAAGGAAGAAATCTGAGGCTGGAGAACATCTCTAAGGCTTTTAATCGCTCACCATTAATCGTTATTGCAATTCCTGCAACAGAAATGGTGCTAAGATGCACGTGCCTTTGCCCTTCCCTTAGATTCCTACAGTGATGTGGAGAGGGGAACCTGCTGCATGGGTATCGGCCTGCATGTCATATAACCCTTGCGAGGATTATGGGGAGGATTCCAACCCCAAAAAACACGATGGGCAACACAGATTCCCCCCACACACCACACAACACCCCACACACACCACACACCCCACACAACAAACACACACACACCCAAAACCCCCCAAAAACCCCAAACCCCCCAAACCCCTTACAACAAAGACACACACACACACACACACACACATATACATATGTGTATATATAGAGAGATAGATAGATAGATAAAAAAAAGATAGATAGATAGATAGATATAAAATATACACATAATATACATACACACACACACACACAGACACAAAACACACACAAAATTAATTTTATTTTATATATAAATTTTATTTAATATATAAATATATATATAATTATTTTTATATAATATATAATATATATATTTGTGCCTATGTATATATTAAAATATATTATTATTATATTATATATTATATATATATAAATTTTATATATATATAAACCAAAAAAAAACAAATATTATATATATTATATATTTTTAAAATATTATTATATATAAAAAAAATAAAATTTAATTTTATATATATATTATTATATATATATTATTTATTTGTAATTATATATAATATTTTTATTTTTATATATAATTTTTTTTATTTTAATATTATATATATATATATAATTATATTTAAAATATTTTTATATATATATAATAAATACATATTATTTGTGTTGTTTATTTTTGTTGTGTGGTGGGTTGGGGGTGTGTGTTGTGTGTTGTGTTGGTGTGTGGGGGTTTGGTTTTAATAGATATAGATATAGATAAATAGAGAGATAGATATACATATACCTACATACAAATATATGTATACTATATATATATATATATTATATATACTATATATATATATATATTATATATATATATATCACACATACACCACACACACACACCACACACACACACACCCACACACACACACACATATATATATATTATATATAATATATATATATATATTATATATATATATATATATATATATATATATATATCGATAGATATAGATAGATAGATATAGATTGATAGATATAAATATGTATATGAACCTGTATCTACATCTATCTCTCTCTCTCTCTCTCTCTCTCTCTCTCTCTCTCTCTCTCCTCTCTCTCTCTCTCTCTATATATATATATATATATATATATATATATATATATATATATATGTATGTGTGTGTGTGTGTGTGTATGAATATGGGTGTGCGTGTGTGGTGTGTGTGTGTGTGTGTGTGTGTGTGTGTGTGTGTGTGTGTGTGTGTGTGTGTGTGTGTGGTGTTGTGTGTGTGTGTGTGTGTGTTGTGTGTGTGTGTGTGTGTGTGTGAGTGTGTATGTGTGTGTGTGTGTGTGTGTGTGTGTGTGCGTGTGTGTGTATATATACATACACTTCTTCTCATACCACCCTCTCCATGTGAAGAGAGGTGTTGACATTTCGCTGTTCCTTCGCGCCCTTCGCATCTGTGACCCTCAGTACCTGGATGGAGAGATCGTCTTCCTTCGTCGCTCGTTCTCCAAACTGGGCTGCCCTGGTAATGTTCACGATGCCGCGTTATCCAGGGCACGGCGTTCCTTCTACCACGACTCTCCTCCTAAAGAGACTCCTCACCTGCCCGTCCTCAGCCTGCCCTACACTGAGGAATTCTACTCTCTCCGTCGCCCTCCTCACCCTCTCAACTGCAGGCTGATCTTCCGCCAGGTGAACACTCTCCGTCGCAACCTGGTCCATACTAGCCCTTCTTCCTCCTCGAAGGTGGGCACCTACGCTGTTCCTTGTGCCTCCTGTGATAAGCAGTACTTTGGCGAAACAGGCGCCAGTCTTACCAAGCGTCTGTCTCAACATAAGTACGCTGTATCCAGGGGACACAACAATAACGCCCTCTTTTGCCATCAGTGGGACACTGGCCATCAGATGGACTGGTCAGCAGCGCGGATTGTCTTTCCCTCCGCCGATGTCCACTCCCGCAGACTGGTGGAATCTTCCCTTATAAAGCTGCTGCCTAATTTTAACTTGAACAGCGGCTTTTCTCCTGCTGATAGTCTCCTTGCTTCCCATATCCTCCGCTTTCTACCGTATGCCGGCCACCCGGCGCATAGTTCGCCCGATCTTCCGACCTGATGTGACCTTCCTCTGCTTCCGTTCGTTGCCTCTCCTCTCTCTCTTTTATACCCCCTCCTCTAGCCTCCGGGCTAGTACAGTGGTAACGTGTCGGTCTCTCATCCGAGGGGTCGGCGGTTCGCGCCCCGCCCAGGCGCGAGAAGTTGCAATTGTCTTCTGGAGGTTACTGCTGTGGCTGGGCACCACGGCGGGTAAGGACTAGGTTCAGCCGAGTCAACACCAGCTGACACACGTGAGCGAGTCGGCATTAGTCGACACAGGCCGGGCTCCCCTCATGGCATAGCCCGGGCGAGGCTAAGCTTCGCATATCGGATTTATCCTTATCCTTTCCTCTTCAGACCTGAAGATGGAATCCAGGTGGATTTCGAAACTAGTCTCACTTTCAATAAATCTAGTTCTTGTATTGTGGGTTTTTCTTCCATATCTCTCTCTATATATACATATATTTATATACATATATATATATATATATTATAATAATATACATATATACATATATATATATAAGTAAATATATGGATATATATATATATATATATATATATATATATATATATATATATATATATATATATGTATGTATGTATATGTATGTATAGAGAGAGAGAGAGAGAATATATACATTTATATATATTCACATATATACATATATATATACACACACATTAGTGTTATTGTTATTAAAGTCATTATTAGTACTGCTGATAATAATAATAATAATAATACCTCTGTACATCTACTCATCTCTCTTACAACCACTATTTTCATTATTATCATTCTCGTATATTTTTTTTATCTCCCTGAATAATATTTCTGCAGATGAAATAAGTGAGGAGGCGGAGTGACGCATGCGTGTTCCAGCACCGTCGTGTCTATTATTAACATTTATAGAATCCATTAGCCGCA
>NC_051389.1:25925597-25928097 GCF_015228065.2 Penaeus monodon
TCTTCCTGTAAAACAAGAGGTACACCACAGGGGGTACGGCGTTGGTGTTATTCAACTGATCAACCACTAGATCGACCACCTGTTTCGGTGGAGAGCCCTTCCAGTATCTCAGAACTCATTGCTCTGAGTCTTTCCTTTTTCTTTCTTTCTTTCTTTCTTTATTCATCAGTTCCATCTTCCGTCAGAGGTCGTGTTTGATGGAAGGGTTTTGTTATTTACACGGGCCTTAGCTTGAAGCTTTTGACATGATTTCTGTCATTTTTCTTGTCAAAAATCATTATTGTGACATTCATGTTTTCTATAATAAGAATACTAAAGTATAAGAACTTTACACACAAAAAAAAAAAATATATTTTTTTTTTGGGGGGGTCAAGAATTAGAATCTGTTATTAGTAATCTGAAATTCTAAGTATGAAAGCACTAGTTGTTCGTTTTTGTAACTCTCTGACTATAAACGCGCTCACTTGAGTGTATAAGTCTGTAGGTAGATAGATAGACAGATAGATATTTATAGATATAGATACAAATATATGATGAGAACTCTATATCTCTATCTGTCTGCCTGTCTGTCTACGTTATGTAATAAATCCATCATTCATAACTTGGGAAGTTTTGAATGATTTATAAACGGCTGAAGAACTTCAAAGGTTTTGGCAGAAGAGAGCTTGTATCCATAAGTCTTTGTGCTCTTTCCTTTAAGTCTCAATGTTGTATCTTGATATGTTAGATGAAGTGCATTAGTTTAATTTTTATATGTACTTTAGTTTTTATATGTAGTATATAGCTTATTTGAGACTAGGTGTAGGTTGAGGTGCAGTTTCATTTTGAAACCACTCTTGCTGTTCCTTCGTTTACTGCATAGTGTCGAATGCAATCGAAGTTATACCTTGTAAGAGTTAGCATCATAATGTTTTCCCATTTTATTGCGAAATTAGTTTCATACGGTTTCCTATATATTCTACTTTTGCATATGGTAGACGTTCGTGTACCTGGCACTAACTGAGCACATTGTAGAGATAAATATTCGGTAATTTATCTTTTTTTTTATTCTAATGGGATGATTCCCGAGCTACAGAGTTAATTCATACTAATCACTGAAGAATCACAAAATTATTGATTGAATCAAGAAACAAATGGAAGAACGGAGAAGACAAAACGAACATGAAACGTTTTTGGAAGGAGGTACAGGAAAGAGAGGCCAAAGGGTTGATGAAGCACAAGAACAGTATTGTTCTGTTCAGTTCAGTGAAATTTACGAACGCGGGTTTCGCCAGGGCCCGAGCCATATTGAACGTTGTGTTTGGGGCTGGAGATAAAGGTAGAATTACTTGGTGTGGAGGATAAACAAGAAATCCCATTTAAGTGCTGTAATTCGATGTTCGACGTCGTTTGGAAAATTATATGTTATATGGTACCAGGCCAGGGTTAGTTTTTATTATTGTTATGTCTATATACGTGTGTGTGTGTGTTTGTGTTTGTGTTTGTGTGTTTGTGATTTTGTTTGTGTGTGTGTGTCTGTGTGCGTGCGTGTGGGTGAGCGCCCATATATATATCATATATATATATATATATATATATATATATATATATATATATATATATATATATATATATATATATATATATATATATATATGCATATATACACATATATATATATATATATATATATATATATATATATATATATATATATATATATATATATACATATATATGTATCTATATATATAAACATAAATATGTACAAACATATATATATATATATATATATATATATATATATATATATATATATATATATATGTATGTATATATATATATATATATGTGTGTGTGTGTGTGTGTGTGTGTGTTAATAGACAAGTTGGTAGATAGATAGAACTTGTTAGCCTGTAATTTATTATTTATTGCTACTTGATATTCCCACAAGTATTATCATTCCACCATATGAAGTATTCCTTATAAACAATATGCATGTCTAAAACATCTTTCTTAAAGGTGACTGGTCCTGCATATTAGATAAGCAAATATATAAGATAAAAAGAGATGCGAACACAGAATAAAATTGAATCAATCATAATTAATGTGCCCACGTCTGTACGATGTTACGGTCCTTCAAACTTTTTTTCTTTTCTTTTTTTGCTAGATATTTCCAACAGGATTATTTATAGACTTACTAAAAGTGTCTTCTTGCCACAAGCTAAAGTTTGGCAGACTGAATTACATAGATGCAACCCCATGTAACTGTTAGAGGGATGAGCAATATTCTAGCTGGCATGTTTCCCTGACATTGCGAAATATGTCCTACAATTAGTCTTCATGGAACAGGGTTCAAAGTGATTCAGAAGTATATATTTTAAAGGTAGTTATTTTACTTCAAGGAAAATGTCATTTTGTGCCAAGACCATTCATAAAGAATGTGCTTTGGATGCAAGATGTTTAATTTAGTCCGCGCTTTAATATACAAACATTTTATTTTTCTATCTTTTTCTGCTGA
>NC_051389.1:25950597-25953097 GCF_015228065.2 Penaeus monodon
TATTGCGATAATAGAATATGGAGTGCAATGGATTCTCGAGATAGGATATGCACCTCCTGCTCATAACTGAGGAGTAATGGCTACGTGTTACCAGCCACTGGGGTTTTAGCACGAAGATGATTATGCATGGGAAGAGCAGCCGTGGGTCGTGTTCTTCTCTTTGCGCGGCAGAGAAAGCATATCGATAAGGATTGCGAGATGGGAACCCTTGGTAGAAAAAAGAGAATCTGTCCTCGTAATGCATAAGCAAAGTGAATGTGTATGTCATGCTATTTATTCATAAGGACAAAATAAGTAATTAATAGATTGATGAACGAATACATATGAATTTCTAAATTCTGATATTGGGATCAAAGCGCACAAACTATAAAATAATAATACAACAAATATGGCTGATGCTTCCGTGACATCCTTTGCGATCTGTCGGATGTTATAAATATAGAGCGATATATCAGGAACTGTAATCATAGTGACAAGGGGTACATACCCTACTTTTATTGCTCACTGCAATCGTCAGTAAATTTTAGTTTCATGTATGTTATTCAAAATGTGATTGCGTAGTGTTATGATTTGTTATATTTCTACAGATGCTAACGAAATACGTTTCTCGTAAATGGAAATGAATATGGATATGCTTCCACACTTTGATCAGTTTCCACATCATCCATCATGAGTGCACTCATGATGAAATGACGATAAAATGATTTAACATATACACCCGATGACTTGGTAATCTATATATATAAGATCGAGTCACTTCCCCTCTAAATCTGATAAGAGTCAGCACAGGAAAAGGAGCAACGAATGACGTCATATGCTTTATTTTAAGTTACTGATTTATTAATTTATTTATTTATCATTACGTTCATTACCTTTGCTTTTGCGTAATAAAACACACTCCTCAGAGAAAAGGAAGAACAAAGACCAAGAAGAAGGTAATTGGCATGGTTTTAAGTATGGAGATTTTTTTATGATAACGACAAAAATCGTCCAGATCATAGTTTCACATTTACTTTTTGAGACTGAACTATCATCCAGTAGCATGTTCATGCCGAAAAAATTAACTGTGAGAATTTTTTTTAAACATAAATTGGCCTTGGGCTAATTGCAATATATTGTCATATCGATATCTTCGAAATTTCCTTTTAGCAAATATAGTAAACAAACACGTACTTGAATCAGTGAACGCACTACTTACAGTGTATTCATGTCATTGGGTGATTGTATGATCAAATACTAGATATAAAAAACTTTTTCAAATGTTAAAAACTACGCTGGTAAATCACATCAAAATAAACATTGCAAAATAATCCTTTATTCGCATTGACCTTACAAATAATAACATATGATATTCACAAACGGTGATTTCAATAATTCATAATAAAATGTATATATGTATACAAACATATATATACATGTGTGTATATTTTTTTCTTTTTTAGAGTCCGTGCTACTGTCTACATCAGACAAAATTTCGCATTTATAATGTAACAGGGTCTTCTGTAGTTGCTGTTATCACTTAATATGGGAAGAAGTTGAGGGAAATATAACGTAAAACAGAGAAAACAATTAACGATGGTATGCAATATCTGTTTATTATTTAGCTTAGTCCTTTTTGTGGTTTGCAACCTATGTCCATTGTGGCTAAAATTAGGTGTTACGTGTCGGAGAAAATGATATTAGAAAAACTGATATATCTTCTATATAGCTATAACAACTGTCAGAATATCTGTTTCATGTGAATACTCTATGATAATATACATCCTGGCATTTATCTATTTTTTCCCAAGGAGAAGCACTGCAGACTAGCATTAAACAAAGAAATAATAGAATTTTGTTTTATTGAATGAAACTGGTCACTCTGTTAACATGAGAAGCCCGAAGTGATAAAAAATGCAATAATCTGTCACGTTTCGGAATAATCGCTCTCTTTCCAGAAGCCGGATATTTGCATATCTTTTCTAGGGCGAGGGGAGAGATGATTTATACACCTTTCTTTAGAAATATTGCCACCAAACTGTTGTCTTCCGCATTTGCAATTTACGTCCATTTTTCATGAATATATTTTTTCTATAAAAACCATGTTTTCCACCCGTAAAGGCAAAAAAAGGTTCCTAGGGTTTGAGTTATCGATCCCTCCTTGCTTCAAGAAAAAATGCATACCGAAGGCATCTTGGTTTACCACGTTCAGACAATATCGTGAGGTCTGTAACACTTGTTCGATCATATCAAATATCAGTCCTCACCTGGACTCATGCACACGTAAGCCTATGGTTAACGGATGAATAAGTAACAGGGGGATGGGAATAGGAGAAGGAGGGAGTGGTGTTGGTGGGTTGAGGGTGGAGGATATGGCAGGCATCACCTTTTTGTGCCAGCAGCAAATGGTGACTAATTTTGATGTTTTGCTGTTCTATTTGCCATTTGATATATTTTATCACCACCTCTTCCTGTGCTTTAGCTCCTGCTCTCTTCTCTTATCTATCCTCCTTTCTTTACT
>NC_051389.1:25965597-25968097 GCF_015228065.2 Penaeus monodon
CTTACTAATGAGGCTCCTTTCCGGCTCGTGTCGAGAACCGAGTAAACTTTCCTCCGACGCCGACAACAAAAACCCTTTCAGATTTTTATTTTCCCTTTCTTCTCCCTTTTCCTCCCTCTTGTTTCATATAGAACATAGCTACTCTAGTCTGTCCTCTCAACGAACAGTGAGTAATCGTCCACCATTCGCTGATTCTAAAGGCATTTTGATGTGAATTTCTGGTTTAAGCTACATGTGTGATGGAATGTAACCTTTAGCGTTTTTATTACTAGTCAGAGGTATGCATTATTTTTTTTCTATGAAGTAAAGTACTAACAAGCTTGGAATAAAATGTGATGGTACACAATATATTCCACTATACTTCCAGCTGTAAGGTACTGTACCATGTATTTATTTACATGCATCGGCCATTACAGATTGATTAAACAGACTGAACAATTATATATATATATATATATATATATATATATATTATATATATATATATATATATATATATATACATATATATATATATATATATATATATATATATATATATATATATATATATATATATATATAATGTATGCACACACACACACACACACACACACACACACACACACACACACACACACACACACACACAGACACACACACACACATATATATATATATATATATATATATATATATATATATATATATATATATACATAAATATTATTCTCTTCTACATATAGGATCACATCAAACAGATTCCCAGAATGAACTAATCAAATCCATACAAAGTTTTAAGAGAAATGTCCAAGTTATGCATGATATACATATCTTGAAAAGAATAGGAATAAGTAAAAAATACCATGGACTGCTGGGCTTATAAGCAAAAAATATTTCATTAAAATATTTTCCGAATAGAAATTAGTGAAAGGAAAGAAAACCATAAGAAACTAGAAGTCCGCACCATTCTTGCCACTGCAAATAAATTGTGGAATGCTAATGGAGGAACTGAGGATCCCACAAGGATATTTAAATGAGAAGCTCAGGAGGGAGTGTTGGTGGAGGAGCAGGCGAAAGGAACAGAAAAACAAGAATGGAGATAAAATCAAAATCCTATACGTAGAAGAGTATAATATCAGTGTTGCTCATTTACTATATATATATATATATATATATATATATATATATATATATATATATATATATATATATATATATATATATATATATATATGTTGTTGCCTCTTTGCATCAACATAATATATTATCTCCTCAATATCTGATATAATCTTAATAGTTCATACTAGTCATATTTCTCTCACAGATCTTGCTCTTTCAACTTGTATTAATTTGTTTAGGGAAATTCACAACTTATTAGAGAATCTACAACTAATTTATTAACTGTAAAGTGTTATATATAGTAAACATGTAAAGTCAATCACATAAATTTATATGTCAATAATATAACATCTGAGTTCATTATAATTCAATACAATAATTATACCATATTAAATATCCATCTTTTAACTTTAACAAATAACTTGTCACTTTACTCTAATTGTTAACATACAAACTACATAATATAAATTTAAGCAAGCTGTTATTAATTAACCAATGTCAATGCTTAAAATAGATGTAAGCAGTTAATAAAAGAATTCCTTTCTTCACATACAATGATTGAAATCATAAAAATATTTGTAAGCAAATTGAAATACAGAAATTAGTGAGAATTATATTTAGGCAAGATGAATTACTTATACCAAGTAATTTAAAATACTAAGTTAATGTCTTTACACAATTACTAACTTAAACTCAAGATTATCTCCATCAAAAAGTAAATGAGTACATTCTGAAAATGGACATAAAATGTCTTGTGCTTAATCAAGCAATCATAATACTGAATTAATATTGCTAAGCCGCAATTAACTCAAGCAAACTTATTCTAGGAAATACTTAATGATTACATACAAAACACAAACTTATTCTTACGCTCTACCGGAAATTAACAATCATCATCACTGTTAAGTCACACTTCCGTAGAGCTGAGATCTCGTAAAAGTAAATCATTAATTCCTTACTCTCTATGTTAACTCAATATATCGGTACTCTTAGAATTCAAATCTATATGTCTTCAATTATATCATTCTTCAAACTTGACAATCATATCTATAATTATTCCATTATATAATTATTACTTCTAAACTGAACTTAGTCAGATACAATTCTTGGTCCTTTATATAGTCATACATCAATCAAGAAATACTTATAAACTACTTAATACACATTTTCCATAGCACATTCCCGTCCACCATGTTCCCCCTTAGACAAGAAACACTTAAACTGCTTCAATAGGGCTTACCCACAAATGCCACCAAAGTGACATGGCTGCAAGGTGCTACCAGGGATGACTTTCAAGACCAACTCCAAACTCCTACTCCTCCGTTGGTCTGTCTCGACCTGTCTTTTATCCCCGCTATGGGGGCCCTTCCGGTCACGCCCTTAGCAGTTATCATGAATA
>NC_051389.1:25973097-25990597 GCF_015228065.2 Penaeus monodon
GAAGTAAACTGAATACTGGAAGATTTGATGAAAAGACACAAGAAAAAAGGATTGCTAAATATGTATATGTATACATACATACGTACATAACATACATAAATGCATGTATGCATTTATGTATGTATGCATGTATATGCGTGTGTGTGTGTGTGTATGTGTGTGTGTGTGTGTGTATGTGTGTGTGTGTATATAAATAAATATATATATATATATATATATATATATATATATATATATATATATATATATATATATATATATACATAGAAGAGAGAGAGAGAGAGAGAGAGAGAGAGAGAGAGAGAGAGAGAGAGAGAGAGAGAGAGAGAGAGAGAGAGAGAGAGAGAGAGAGAGAGAGAGAGGAGAGGTGTACAATCATCCATACTTAGATGTGTGTATATATATAAATAGACAGATAAACAGATAGATGTACATAGATAGAAAAATAAAGAGATAGAAAGATAAGTAGACGGAAAGATAATTAGATAGGCAGATGTAAATAGATAAACGTAGAGAAAGATAGATAGAAAGATTTTTCCGTATTTTTACATATTCTGTTTCATTCTCAACTTATGCTACTGTTGTTTTGCTGGAACGGGTGCTACAGGCTACGTTTGTGGCTGTAATTTCTTGGCCGAAATAAAACTCTTTTTATTGCATTCTGCACATTTTTTCATTGTTCTCTGATTTTCATCTTTTTATTGATCTTCCTTTACATTTTTAATAACCTGTATGTGTGTGTGTGTGTGTGTGTGTGTGTGTGTGTGTGTGTGTGTGTGTGTGTGTGTGTGTGTGTGTGTGTGTGTGTGTGTGTGTATATATATATATATATATATATATATATATATATATGTATATATATGTATGTATATGTATATGTATGAATATATGTATATATATTTATGTATGTATATATATATATATATATATATATATATATATATATATATATATATAGATAAATTTATTAAAGCATTGGAAACACCACTCATAGGATAAAAACATTTAACCGTTTTACAAAAGATTGTATTTCTAAATATCACCCACTCGGATATCCCGGGTTCAGAATATGATATCAGCTGATAACGGCAATATAGTTTTCCTCCGACAGGATTGATTCTACATTGTCCGTAGCATTACTCTTGAAAGGCATGTGTTTCGAAAGCGTGCTCATGATATGTTTTATTCTTTTGCAAATTTGAATATTTGTAGTAAATATGGTAAGAACAGATTCAATACGTATATCGTAAAGGAGTTGTAGTAGTAGTAGTAATAATAATAATAATAATAATAGTAATAATAATAATAATAATAATAATAATAATAATAATATTCATAAAAACAATTATAATAATCTAATTTGTTGCATTTGTTACAATAGTTATTCTCATGTTCGGTGTCACAGGGTGTTTATTTTTGCTTCTAAATTGCCCCTGTGTGCAAGGGATGGCCGGGGTTACCATCCACTGACACAGCGGAATTTGATCGCGGGTCGGCAAGATCGCTAGACGAGGAAGCTATCACTGCACCCCCCCCCCCCCAGTTTGTTTAATCTTTGTTTTCCAATAATTCTGTTTTAGAAGAACAATTATCATTTTGGTGTGATAAAAAGCTTACATGGGAATCTTGTAACTGTGGTGGTGTATTAAATGGTTGCGTTAATGTCCTGTGAAATTCCAAATAATTACTGTATAGGCTGGCGAGGTTAGAAAATATGTGTATGCAGTACGAAAACGTACAAAAACACACACACTACTAAAGTTCTGGATTTCCCTAACAGCCCCATGGTTTTACAAAGATGTCTCGCATCCATCTTGCTTGATGTTAATAACTGTCATCAGCGGCTCTAAAAGGGCACCTTGGAACACCCCTCCCCATCAAAGAACGATAACAATGATAACGAAAATAAGGCTATCTCTATTACCATTGTTATCCTTTTCGTCCAGCCAAAGCCCTGACATTGGTTAGTATGAACATTTTCTCCGGACCCTGGCTAGATGGGCCAGTCACGCTCCTCCGCTGAACCCCTTCCCCCAGCCCATGGCAGTGTCCCCCAACGATATCCGCCACTGATAACAATGACAACAAATGTTTTTTGCAAAGTGACTGCGATTAATACCAATTATCGAATAAATCGTTTGCAATTCCTCTAACGATGATTCATCATGAAAATGATCCAATAATGCCTCTTGGTCAGGCAGTCGTATATTACTCTTACAATTACCAACGTTGGACGCGAAGCTATTAATATTTGCCAAAGTGTGATGGGCAGTTAGGGCGTGGCTGCCAATACCTCGTCAATATTTCGATCGAGTTAATTGTTCCGAACACATTGCACCATGGCGACCTAGAAGTTATAAATGAAGCGCTTCAGCAATTAGCTGCATAACATAAAACAGAAAACATTCCTGGCAAAATTATTTTCATATTATATTATATATATATATATATATATATATATATATATATATATATATATATATATATATATATATATATATATATATATATATATATATATAATATATGGATTTATTAATATATATATATATATATATATATATATATATATATATATATATATATATATATATATATATATATATAATAAGAGTACGATATTTGCAGAAATTTGAATAGGATAATCTGTGATTGTATTTGTTTGTACGTACAGTATGAGTTATCACTATTTCACTATATATTTAACATGTAAATACATACCGAAGCATTTACAAAAATGTAATACTTTTATAATGAACAGAGGTAGAATTCAACACAGGAAAACAATCGGTTTTATTTAATGGACATTACGTTATATATTATATTTTATTATGGGATTTTTGGGGGAAGGAAGGATTATTTTTTAAAATTTTTACTTCCCCCAAAAAAAAAAGAAATTTAAAAGGGTCGGCCTTTTTTTACCGGTTACATATATAATTATTTATTGTGATCTTTATAGTATGTGGGTATCTTAGACCTTTTACTTGTAATCATTTCCCTATTTCACCGGGCGGGAAGCATGAATGGCTGAGGGCTGGTCAACGGTGAGTTCTTGCCAAGGAAAAGGCGCCCCTACTCGAACTGAACTCAATGCGTTCTGCAGTCTTGTACGTGCTCTAACCACTGGACGTTAAAGATATATTAAGGATTAAATAGTATTTTTTAAAATAAAAAAACAGTGAAGTATCATATACCGACCACTTTGTATTCACAGTTTATGGTTATCAATAAAAGTCAGTTACGTACTGGAGTTTTTTCCAAAAGGTGTTTACAAGGTTAAATCAGCTACTATTTGCATGGTTCCCAGAATACAACAAGGGGCTGCTTCTCATAGTTTGCCGGAGCAAAGGGAAAAGTCAAATCCTCAAGGAAATAACGTTAAGGTGACTCCAGTCTCATTCCCCTCCCATGACAGATAAAACTTCTCTGGTTCTCTCACCCCAAAAACATCGGGGGTCTAAACCTTCAAAGAATTTGTCATAATCGCCTCATCTTCTCCACACCGTACCCTTTATTCCTTCTTGGACAGGAGCACTGTGTATTCAATGCGGAAGGTTAATTAGCGAATGCATGTTCTCAATATCCCTGCAATTCCCCTAATGTTTATCGATTTCACGTACGCAAGGCCAAAAAGCGAACAGAAGGGAAATAGTAATTAAGTGGAATTGAAAATCCGGATTTTTTTTTTACATGTCCATAAATACTTTGCGTTTCATTCTCTGGCCGTCTTTGCCGGTCTTAATCTTCGTTCTTCGTCTCATTTATGGAACGGAAACAAGCTTGGGTAATCACCCAACAATTTTCTGCACAATAACTAAATCTATATGATCTTATCTAGCAATTATGTATCCAAGGAAGCAAACGGAATAATTTTAGGCGAACCTAGTGAATTAACTGCCGTAGTAAGTTTTTTTTAATGTGGAACCTCTGCACTTGACTATGCTCACCCAAATAGGTCATAAAGCATGGGATAAACACGCTGGGAGGAGTAATATTGATCTAAAATTTGACAAATATATTAAAAATCTATTTCATTTCAATTCTGGGAACAAAACTTTAAGGGAAAGATCTAACCTGAAAATCTTAGAATTGAGTTATTTGCGTTTTGCAATAATATTTCAGGATATGTTCATCAATGACCCAGCCTCAAAGATGGTAAAAAGCATATGACAAATCACCCGTTGGGTTGATTAAACTTGAACCAGAATTTCTTAAATTTCATTTTTGGACATTGGTATTGGTCTATGTTTCCAACTATTTTTTTGCTCTTTCAATCTATCTTCCTTTTCTCTCTTTTTCCCTCTTCTTGCTCTCTCTCTTTTTATTATTGACCAAAACTCTCTGCAGTGTTTGAATGGGGTTTTTTTTTTTTTTTTTCTTTTTTTGTTTTTCTTTCGTTTCTGGTTTTGTGTATCTTCTTTCCCTTCTCTCTCTCTCTTCTTTTCCTCGTTTTGCTATTTTAATTCATATATATTATTAAATTACCCAGATTTAAATATAATATTAATATTTTGTTTTATTACTTAAATGCATTTATTAATGAAAACCCCATTTTTTCTTTTTTTTTTTTATTATATATATTATTATATTATTATATACTAATTTATGATATAACTATAGGTATAATATCTTGATATTATAATATATATATATATATTATATATTATATATATATAGATAATATAGATATATTAAGTATGTTTGTATATAGTATAATTTTTTATATATTATTTACATTATATATATATATCTAATATAGTAGGTATATATATATATTATTATTTTTATATATATATATAATATATATATATAATATATTAACATATATATATGATTATACAATAAAAACCCATAAAATAATTATATAGAAACTAATCTATATTATAGATTAAATTAGATATATAATCTATATATAATATAGAATAAAAGATATATTATTTTAAAACATATATAATGCATAGGATACAACAAAAACATATAAGTATATAACAAAATCAAGATAAAAATATAATATATATCTATATTATAATATATATATATATGTATATAGAGAATAGAAATAATAGGACAAGATTAAAAGATTAAATAAAAATATAAGGAAAGATAAATTATATATATATATATATTACTAGATATAATATATATAGTATATATCTATATATATATATATTATAATATATATATATATATATATATAAAATATAAATACTAATAAAATAATATATATCTATATATTAATATATAATATATATATATTTTAAAATTAAAATATTAAATATAGAATATGTATACAAAAATTAGAATGGGATAATAGAAATAGATATATATATATAAAATTTATATATAATATAATATATATATGATATATAAAATTATTCTATAATATATAATTATATAACAAAATATATAATATATTATTATATATATTTATATATAGATTTTATAGTATATATATTTATATATAATATAGAAACTATACTTTATATACATAATTATAATATAATAATAATATCTAATAATTATATACAATATATATAGTATATATATAAATATCTATAGATTATTAATAGAATATATACAAAATATATAAATAATGTCCTATAAAAAAAAAATAAAATATAAAATATAAATATATCTTATATATATATATATAATACAAATATAAAAAATAAAACAATAACATACTATTAAATAGTTTATATTTTAAGGTATATATCTAATACGAGAGAATAAATATATGAAATAAGTACAAGAATAAATATTATATAATAATATATAATATAATATATATAAATAATATATAATATAAATAATAAAAGAATAATAATATAGTAAATAAATATAATATTAATATAATAATCATAGATATTATAATAATAATAAATATGCTATATATATATAATATTCTATAATAATATATATATAGAATACATAATACTACTAAATAATATAATATATATATAGAGATATATTATATAGTAGAATGATATATATAGATATTTTAGATATCTATAATATTAAAATTAGATTTTATATATATATATATAGATATATAGAATATATAATACCCTTAGGTTATTATAATATATAAATCCCATATTATATATATATAATAATATAAAATACATAACAAAAAAAACACAACAACAGAAAAATATAAAATTTAGATAAATAAATATATTATATATAAAATATATAATTTTAAATGTAGGGATATAATATCCCCATTAATAATTATATATATATAAATAAAAATATAAATCTATAATATTTTATATAAATAATATATATATAATATATTATATTAATATGGAAATTAGATAAATATATATATATAATATTATCATAATATAATATATATACATATCTACTAGATAATGATAATATATAGAATAAAAATAAAACATAAGATAAATAATATAGACTAGTGATATGATATATATATTATATTATATATATTATAATATATAATATTATAAGAATAAAATAAAGAAAAATATAAAAAATTAAAATAAGAATAGAGAAATAAAAGAAGAGAAATTTTAAGAATAGTATAAAAGATAAAAGAATAATAGAAAATTTTTACCCCCAGT
Organism: Penaeus monodon; assembly: GCF_015228065.2. Taxonomy (NCBI): domain Eukaryota; kingdom Metazoa; phylum Arthropoda; class Malacostraca; order Decapoda; family Penaeidae; genus Penaeus; species Penaeus monodon. The sequence goes on from NC_051389.1 coordinate 25,979,691, forward strand.
AGAGAGAAGAGATGGGAAGAATAGGAGAAACAAACAGAGATGATAAGAATAGAAAAGAAAGAGCAAGAGAGAGAAGAGAGATTAGAGATATAGAGAAGAAAAGGGGAGGATAAAATGAAAGAGAGAGTTTAGAAAGATAGATATAAAGAGAGAGAGAGATATATAGAGAGAAAATAAGACAAAAAATAAGAGAGATATATAGATATAATATATGAATTTTAATATATATATATATATAATATATTGTATATAGATATATATATATATATATATATAACCAATATACATGATATATAATAATACCTATGTATATTGATATGTTTTATATATAATAATATAATATATAATAATATATATATAATACGATATATATAAGATATTCCTTTTCTCTCTCCTTCACTCATCTTTTCCCTTAGATAGAATAAAGATTATGGACTGGATATACCTTACAACAGAGAGGGAGAATATATAGTAAATATATAGAGGATAATAGAGAAAAGGGGAGTAGAGAAGGGGAGAAAATAATATAGAACAGAAATGAACTACGATATACAGGTAGTAATATAGAGATATAATGTATAAGATATATATATAAAAAGATATATATATAACTATATACATATATATAAAAGATATATTATATATATATAATACATATTATATATATATAATATATATAATTTTAATATATAATATATATATATATATTATATTTATTCAACTAAAATTACGCCAAAGAATCGTGAAGGCTCACCCCACTCCCCCTTTGAGCCCGTGGCGTCCATTTGCCCTTGACACTTGACCCTTGACCCTTCCCTGCTGCGCGCTTTAACGGTGCTCTCTGTTTAACTTCCCCAAGGAAGCGACGGGGAAGCAGGTACACGAACTTTAAACGAGAAAAACAGCCATTGTGTATGTCGGGAGGTGGGCAAGGGTGAAGGAAGGAAATGGCTGTTTATTGTATCAGCAGGGCGAGAGGCGTTCCTGTTTCCGAGGCGCAGCCTAAACAGTGAAATACTATTAAATGTTGGCAAATTTTTGTGCTGGTTCTATTGATCATCGTTTCAGTATGACAATTAGCAAAGCATGACAGCTGATACTTTTCAGATTCAACAAATATAACTTATAATATATATATATATATATATATATAATATATATATAATATATAATACATATATATATATGTATATATATACACATATATATATAATATATATTTATATATATAATATACCATATATAATTTAAATTTTATAATATTATTAATATATTATATAATTATAAATATATATTTTATATATAATTTAAAATAATATATATAATATATATAATATATATATAGATATTTTATATTAAAAATATATATATAATAATCATAGTAAGATATATAAAGTAGTAGATAAACATATAGGGAAAATGTTATTAGATTAATATATATATATAAAAATTAGATTATTAGATTATATAGATAATATATAACCATATATTGATATAACCTATTATTTACATATACATAAAACCATATACATAAATAATACATACATAATATAAGTCATGCATTTTTATAATGAGAGTATTAATTATTATGTAGTATTTTGTAATGTGATTTTGAATGTTTGAAAGGTATATATAAATAAATATAGATTATAAAGATAAATATAATATAAAAGATAAATACATTATACATATATGTATATAACAGATATATATATAATTATATAATAATAAAATATAAATATATATAACTATAGAAATAAATAATATATATAAGAATTTTAAATTTATACATATAGTATATAGACAGATAATATTAATAGATAATATAAATAATATAAAGGTAATATACATTATATAAATTTGGTCTATAAATAGAAATGGTAATATACATATATATATATTATAGAAGAGATATAAAATAAATATACAGATATATAGATATAGATTTTATAGTATATATAATAACAGTAATATATATTATAAAGATAGATATATATTTAAATATAATTATGAGATAATAATATTATTATAGATATAATAAGAAGATATATAATGATATATAAGAATATATAGTATATATTTTATAATATATGTATTTTTAGAGATAGAATTATATATAGAGAGATATTATATAGATATATAAAATAATTATATATTAATATAGATAACAGATATTATAGATCAAAATAATTGTATATAGAATGATATATAGAATATATAATAGATTTTAATATTTTTATATAGATATGATTATAGATATATATTTGATATATATAAGATATATATATTTCATATGAATAATAGTAGATATATACAAATAATATATAGATAAAGAGTAGTTAGAGATATATATATTAGTAAAAAGATATGTATTGAGAGAGAGAGATATATTTTATAAAATTAATATATATATATATAGAGATATATAGAAGAAAAGGGATATAATATAGTATAGTGATAATAATTTAAAAAGACATATAGAAAGATATAGAAGAGATATGATATATATATATATTATAAAATTATAAGATTTTCAAATAAGAATAGTATATAGAAAAAGATAGGATATATATTTTAGAATATAAAGAGAAGAGATAAATAAATAGAAATAAAGATATATATATAAACATATATATATATAAAATAGAATAATATATAGATTATATATATATATAATATATATATGAATATAAAAATATATAATATATGATTAAATATAGAAAATATAAAATTAATAGATAATTAATATATATATATAAAAATATAGATATATAAAGATATATATATATAGCATATAAAAATAGGTAAAAATATAGAAGAATAATAAATATACTAATATATAATAATATATAATATAAATTTATATAATGAATATATATAAGTATATATATATTTAAAATATAATAAAAATAGATAGAGAGGATGATGATAGATAAAATCTAAGAAAAATAAAAGATAAAATATTAATAATAATAATATATAATTATAGGATATATATAATATATTAATATATATAATTATTAGAAATATAATATATATATATATTAGTATATTTATATATATATAGATATATATGATATATATATATTATAATATATATATATATATATATTTTATATATTTTATATATATATAAATTTTCATAAATTATCTTTAAAAACATTTACTAATACATTATCTTAAAATTAATTATAAGGAAATATATTTAAACCCCAAAAATATATATATATATATATAATATTATATATTTTAAATATTTTTATTTAATTTATTAAATTATAAGATATTATGTTATATAATTATATAATATATATATATATTTTAAATATATCTATATATATATATATATAAATTATTCTTATATATATATTATAGGTATATATTTGTATTTATATGTATATATATATAACATATATAATATATAAAATATATATATATATATAGTTATATTTATATGATATAATTTTATTATGTATTTTATATATTATAATATATTTATATATATTATATATATTATTATATCTTGATATATATATTTAATAGTATATATATTATTATTAGTATATATATGATATTATATATATATATATATATATATAGTATATTTATTATAATATATAATATTTATATTTTATTTATTTTTGTTTGTTTTGCTTTTTTTTTTATGTTGTATTATTATATATTATTTTTATAAATTCTATATATAAGTATTAAATCATATATATATAAATATTAAAATATATATATATATATATATATATAGAATTAATAAAATTATAATTAATATATAATATGTATATATAATATATATATATATAAAAATATAATATATATAAGTATATACAGTAATAATATATATATATATATATAGATATATTAAATTATATTAAAAATTATATTATATGTCGAATTTTAATAATAATATAATAAAATACTATATATATAATACAATATAAGATATATTATAATATAATTATATAGTATATTATAACTTTTATACATATATATAAATATACTATATATATAATATAAAATATGTATAATTATAATTATAAAATATTTTAAAATCATTTACCTTTAATAAAGAATTATATAATATATATATGTATTATTTAATGATATATATATATAAAGATATATAAAATATACATTATATAATAATTATATTAATATATTATATGTTATCTATAAGGTATTGTTTATATTTATTCATATATGTGTATTTATTCTTATTGTGTGTGAATGATATATATATAGATATAATAACTATATGTAATATAGTATATTAAAATAATATAATATATAATATTATATAATTATATATATATATATATGTATATATATATATTATATTTAATAATTTTATAATATTATATTATTATATATAATATATATAAATATATATATTTATATTATGATATAGGTTTTATAATATGATCTTATATATAAAATTTTTTAGATATATAGGATATATATATATAGAATTTTAATGGATTTATAATATTTCAGATTTACATATAGTTTTAATATACATAATATATAGATTATATATATTATATACTATATAATATTATTCTATATATATTTTTATATATATATATATTAATAATAAATAATTTTTAGAAATATATTATAAAATATATTTGGATAGTATATAATATATAGTATAATATAAACATATATATATTATATAAATCGATAATATATATATTTTGTGATAGATTATATATTATATTATAAGAAATAATAAATAATATATATATATAATATAATAGATATATATATATGAATAAGATTATATATTATAATATTATATTTTAATATAAAATATTATAAAGATATGATATAATATATAATAAAATCCATATATATATAGTATATAATACAATGAAAATATAATATACTATATTATAAAGATATTATAGGTATAATATATATATTAATAATATAAATAGATAATATATATATTAGATGATAAGATATTTTATACATAGATATATATATTAAAGAATAATTAGATATATATATAATAATTATATATAAATTATTGTAAAGATAATATAGTAATTATATAAAATAATTTAAGTTATATATATAAGTAAAACTATTGTTTGAATTATAAATATAGAAATATTAGATTTATAAATATATATATAGATATAAAACCTAATTTTTATATAATATAAATTTTTCTAAATATTTGAAATAATAAGATTCTTTTAATAAAACAAATAAGGTAGGATTAAATGAAATTATTGAATATAATTTATTAGTCAAGTATTAATTTTCCCAAACTGTTTAAACTACTAAGAATTTCAAAGAATAATCATGCCTTATATGTTTGAAAAATTTATAATTATACTTATTACTGAAATTATAAAAATTTTAAGAATTCCAAAAATTTTAAACAGAAACTTTACCATAATTTTATATCAGATTAAATTATTTGATAGTTAATACATATATTTTTTAACAATAAAATGGACTTTAAATATTTTTTAGAATTTTAATATTTAAGGTTAATTCAATTTATAATTTTTTAAAAACTTTTACTTGTACAATTTAATGTTTTCTTTTTTAACATAATTGCCAATTAAATCTATATATATATAAGGTTTTACATCTATTTGTAATGTTAATTTATATACTTTTATAGTAATAATGATCAAAAAACTATTATGAAAATAATAATTATTTATATTATATTATAAATAATTACTAATTATGGGTTTAGTAATTGAAATTTAAATAATACTGCTCCTTTAATAATGTATATTTATTTATAAAGTTTTAATATTTTATTTTATTTTAATTTTACCATATTTTAAATTTCATTTAATAAAATTTGTATTAATTCTTTTATTTAATTTTATTAACATATTTTTAAAAATTTATTATATATATTAGAAATTTATTTTTTATTCTAATTTGTTAAAAATTTTTATTCATTTTATTTTTTTAAGATTATAATATAAATCATTTTCACTTATCCCAAATATTTTTTTTTTTTTTTTTTTTTTTTTTTTTTTTTTTTTTTTTTTTTTTTTTTTTTTTTTTTTTTTTTTTTTTTTTTTTTTTTTTTTTTTTTTTTTATAGGGTTTTTTATATATATATAAATATATATATTGTTAATTAAGATAAAATATTGTTATCTGTTAAAATTATTTTATAAAAAAAAAAAAATTTTTAAATTGTTTAACATAATTCCCCTCCCAAATTGATTCAGATTTATTTTCAAGACAACTACCACTATGCGTTCTCTTTTGAAGAAAACTAAGCCTTTACCATTTGCACTGAGATCCTGTGTTGTTTATCAATTTAAATGTTCGAGATGTAACTCTCGATATGTGGGTAGTACCACGCGGTCTCTACAACACCGTATCTTAGAACACATGGGTAAGTCTTACCGTACAGGTGTTCAGCTCAGTTCACCATCACCATCTGCCATCAGAGAACACTGCTATTCCACTGGACATCCACTCACCCAAAATTATTTTCACATTCTGACCTCTGCCTTACACAGACTTAACCTCATCACCCTGGAATCACTGTTTATCTCAAGGATGAAGTCAGACCTTAACAACACAACAGCTGCCATCCCTTTGCATACTCAATAGAAAGCATATATTTTTTCTATGTAAGTAGTTAACAATGGATTTACGTATTTTGTTTTAGGTTACTTTGAATTTTTGCTTATTTTATAGCTTGCTTTTTAAACTTCTACCATGTTTATAGTAATTTTTTGATAAGTTACTAATTACATTGTTTTATTTTTACCATGTTTCACTTGTTTTAACCATAGTTTGCTTTAACAACTTCCCCCTCCCCCCTTACTGCCTATATAGCTTAAGAGCCAACTTTTACTCCTTGTTTGTATTTTGCTAATTTGCTTATGTTTATGGTTCTTTTTATCTATTTATATATATGCATATATATATATATATATATATATATATATATATATATATATATATATATATATATATATATATAGGTTGTGTAATTCAGAGAGATTACATGAATTGTGTATCCTGTCTACAAAATGTATTTTACGTGGAACTAACAAGTTTCTGATCTTCGCTATCTTGAACACATCATTTATCGAATTATATATCATACTTTGGTGCTTACTTTTTTTTATCACACACACACACAGATATTAATATATATATATATATATTATATATATATATATATATATTATATATTATATATATATATGTATATATAGATATATATATATATATATATATATATATATATATATGTATATATAGATATAGATATATATAGATATATATATATATATATATATATATATATATTATATATATATATATATATATATTTATATATAGATGTATCAAATATGATAATTACATTCTACTACGGGGAAGGAATAAGAAAAACGTTTAAGAATATTCAAATGTCAAAATAAAGCCGTTGCCTCTCCTTCTTCGACTCGCACAAAAACGGACTTTATCAAGAGGTCGGAGGATGGGGAAAGGGGGATGCCGGCACCGTCCTCGCCGCAGCTCTCATCTCTGTCTTTTGTGTAACCTTTTTTCATGAAACAGAAATCTTTGTTTCCGTCTGTAGTATCTGTGTCATAATTAGTAATGAAGTAATTAGAAATATTTACTATTTGATATTCACAATAGTATCCGCTGCCGTTCTCTTCTGCGTGTTCCGTTACGGAATCTAGAGCCAGTATCTTCATTAATCACACGATAAAAATTTCTACCAATTTCCTTTCCCTTGTAAAAAAAAAATAAGGTCCTCTATGTTGTTATTACCTTGCTAAAGTTGCACACTCCCTGGCTGCCGAGTGGCAAACAGGTGCTCGGGAGCCTCACGCTCGCATATGAATAGTGTCTGCTTCGCAAACGATGAGTCGTAATAGGACGCCGCTAGTTGCACAACAAGCCCACTTAAGCGAAAAGGCCATTTAGTGGTTCTCGACTCTCATAGAGATGTCAGTCAGTAAAATTGCAGCCCTCCAGGGAAATGTATCATGGTCATGATCTCAGGCTACACCCTTTATTATCAGGCTGAGAAGAATTGTTGTACATTGTATGCAAAATTAAGCAATTCAGTCAAGTGGGGCGTATGTTGCCTAGCTCATGCAACACAAGAGGGCTACAAGGACATGTTTTTTTCGCAAAGAACAATTCGTGGAAGGTCGAGAACCTGCGACGTTAATCTGCTTTGGCAGCTCATTTCCAAAAGCCATTAGTGTCTATCCTATTTCCCTTCTTGTGTGTCAAAGGTGTTTGATCTGCAGACACACATATCAAATGACCCTTGAAACGTTACTATATATAAACACATTGACCTTGGAGTGATTTTTCGCCACAAGTCATCCATCTTATTTTCAGGATATATATTTTTCCCTTTCTCTCTTTTCTTTTCTTTCATTTTGTACTCTCACATCCTTCTCCTTAAATTGACAATTTATTACTCACGAATTCATTTTTTCGTTTTTCGACGCAATAATTTAAGATCCTGTTTTTAAATTCTTCCTCTGTTTATCTCTGCATGTGTGGGCGTCCAAGAAATCAATAACAGAGGTCGTATTTGTACAAAAGTAAACAAACGATGTACAGACAAGTGTCAATCCCGAAATGTGGCCACCCTACCAACATACACGGGTGACCCCCTCCCCTCCTTGAAACTAACGACTGCTTTCTGATACTCCCCAGTGCGTCCTCGTTCCTCGCCTCACGCCCCGCGCTTCGCTTCCCAAGGACACTCCCGATTCCCCATTAATCTTCATTTTAGGCTGGACACTGTGCTATCCTGCAACAAATACAGATAATCGCTAGCTTCCCTTCTCCTACGAGATCAATGTAACCCTGCACCATAACAATGGAGGCGTTTAAAGTGTTATCAGAAGCATTCTTACTACCATTATTACTTTGTGACGTCATTTCATTAATTGTGATTATAAGTAATTCATATATGAATACTGAATCCCTTAACTGAGCCGCGCATCATCAGGAACGTGTTCCATTCAGACAATATGGATTGTTCTGTTATGTGTATTATGCGAATTAGGTGAGTTAATGCACCTGATTACCGGTAAGCTGTTCACCTGAATCGCAGTGGAACCCTGAACTAGCGGCGAAGAGAGAGAGAGAGATAGATAGAGATAGATAGATAGAGAGAGAGAGAGAGAGAGAGAGAGAGAGAGAGAGAGAGAGAGAATTATTTAATATTAACTGCCGCATCAACAGCTAAGGTCATTGGCAGCGAATATCTCGTTGGATTAAAATGTTAAAATATTCAAAACGTTTAAAATATATCATGAAAAAATGTATTTCATAATTAAAAAAATAATAATATATAAAAAATCAAAGAATAAATATATTCTAAAAGCTTAACATAAATATCACGCATAATTAAATTTGTTTAAAATATTAGTTTCCTTTAGGAAATTAATAAGACCTGTCTCTCAACCCCCCCCCCCCTCGCTCCCTTCTCCATTCATTAGAGAGAAAGAGAAAGAACGTAAAAGTCATCAGACGAAGGGAGCGAAGGCTAATACAAAAGGGGACACATGTGTTTATTTTCATGACGATTTTCAAGATGTGAACCTAATGAATGTAGATCACAGAAATAGGAATTGGCTTAGTACATCAGGCTTTAGACCATTGTCCTAATGTCTATGTAAATGCAATAAAGTAGGGTCAAAAATCAATAAATGCACACAGCCGGGGGACCGGGGGACCATATTCCCTCACAAACTCATTCTTGCTTTATAAAGTGCATATGTGGATTTAATCTCTTCAATATGAATAAAATCAAATAAACGAAGGCATATATATAATACCGCTTTGCATTGGTAGAGGTATAAAGAAGGAAACATCACTCAGACACCTTTATTTAGGTATTTTATAAACCGAATAGTAAATTGTATTTGACATGTCGCAGGAAGAAGCTGAAATGAAAATGAAATTTGGCTGTTCATGACGCCATAAAGAAAGAGGCCTTGGGAAAAGATCTGCATCTCCGAGTTCGGGACCTGCCTAATAGCACACCGAAAGCTGAAGCTCCTAGATTGCATGGTTATCTAAATGCAAATGGCAAGGGAAGGAATAGAACACGTTCACTTTTACAGATGAAGTTCATACTCTGCATTTTGTTCCGTAGAAAGCAAGTAGAGTTGGGCAGGTAGGAGGGGAAGGAGGTCTAGTAATTGCTTATAAGACCAGTGAGAGAGAATGAGAGAACAAGTGAGTGAGAGAGAGAGAGAGAAAGAGAGAGAGAAAGAGAGAGAGAGAGAGAGAGAGAGAGAGAGAGAGAGAGAGAGAGAGAGAGAGGGAGAGAGAGAGAGAGAGAGAGAAGAGAGAGAGAGAGAGAGGGAGACAGTGATTGTATGTGTATGTATGTGTATGTATGTGTGTGTGTGTGTGTGTGTGTGTGTGTGTGTGTGTGTGTGTGTGTGTGTGTGTGTGTGTGTGTGTGTGTGTGTGTGTGTGTGTGTGTGTGTGTGTGCGTAGGAAGAGAGTGACCGGCATCTCAGTACGCCTCAAGATAAACATTGGCAAATTCTTTCACTCAAGAAATTAACACACAGCAAGAATTTATAATAAGTGCAGTACAAGTACTACCACTACTTCAACTACTACTATTGCTAAAACTACTGACCAATCAGTATCATAACTGCTTGTGTTTCGTCAGTCTGTCCACCCGTTCACACAGTACGCTTTCTATCGCTTTCCAAAAAAGTTCAAGCCGCCTCATTTTCGTGCTAAATGTGATAATTGACAATATGTCTTAAGGAATGACACACATATAAAAATATCATATTAAGAATCAATCAGAATCATATTCTAACTCAATTGTTGTTGTTGCTGATGTTTTTGTTGTTGTTGTTGTTGTTGTTATTATTATTTTATTAGTTG
>NC_051389.1:26003097-26008097 GCF_015228065.2 Penaeus monodon
AAGGGAAGACACTGTTAAAAGTATTCCCGAAATGTCCCTAGAGACAATTCTACTAAACAGAAACTCGGTAATCTCACAGAATACCTGGAAACGGCTTCCTAGTACTTAAAGAGTATTTGTTTACCCGCACCCTACGCTCCCCGAGGGAAGTCGAGAGTACTTGGCCCACCTGTCGCTTCCCGAGCGCTGGTACTCCCTGGAGGCAGCCGGTAATGGAACCAACGCGGAATTTGAGTGCCCCTTCAATGAATGTTTGAAAAGAGAGGGAGAGAGAGAGAGAGAGAGAGAGAGAGAGAGAGAGAGAGAGAGAGAGAGAGAGAGAGAGAGAGAGAGAGAGAGAGAGAGGGGGGGGGGGGGGAGAGGGAGAGGCTAGTGCATAAAACTCGTCACAAACATATGATCCGGTTTTGCGTCACAACGGTGCCTTCTTTCGAAGGTCCTTGGTTCTGGCATGTAGATGCCCTTCCTTTTCATCTCGGACCATTGGAGAGAGAGAGGGGGGGGCAAACAAATAAAGTATAATACAGATTATACTCACGTAAATAAGTATAATATGTGTGTCTGTTTGCCACAAATACACATAAGGCCTAGAATTACGATACGCAGAGTAACACATTTTTAACTTTTTAAGAGAGAAGTCCACTCAGACATACCAAGGCTAGCCTTTACTGCAGGCACTGGTAAGAATCCAGCTTTTTGCCGACAGGAAGTTTCCACTTTTCTTATTGTTGACAGATACAGCAATACCACGGAAAGGTTCCATGACATCTTCAATATTTTAGATTATGCTGGGGAAAGGGATACAAGAGGGAGAAGTGATGACTGGGGTAAACAGAAAAATAGTAAAGAAAATAAATCTCACGACTCGAAAATCCTAAAACGGTTGCTACCCGCACGCACGCATGCATTTGCGTAGTATGCAATTCATAACTTAAAATGTATGCAAACAAGTTAACCAGAAATAAATTCCGGTGTAGTTAATATCTGAAACCTTTTAATTTTACATATGGAAAATCAACGGTATTTACACACAAAAGAAATTTACACTTAGCACTATTATTTTCAATTCGTAACAATAATATCTTCTAAGACAACGACTTTGCCGACTTTTCTCATTATGACTAGGTTCTCTATTCAATTTCGTAAGTGTCCTTGCGTAGGATGTTCTGCATTCCTAGCGTCGAAAGAAAGAGAAGTCAATAGGACGCGAATTGCTTTTCCTCGTTCGTTCTAGAATCGTAAAAATTGTTAAGTTCTATTATTACTATTATCAGTATTATTGTCATTATTGTTGTTGTTGTTGTTGTTGTTATTAATATTTCTATTTATTATTACTATTATTATTATTATTATTATTATTATTATTATTATTATTATTATTATTATTATTATTATCATTATTATTATTATTATTATTATTATTATTATTTCTTTACGGTCACTTAGATGATGATGCGGATGATAATGATAAAGATTTCTATGAAAGTAAGTTCCCTGTATACAGATACGTCTTTCCTTCTTTAGGCATTTTGAAGCTGAAGGGCACATGCTCGTAACACTTGCGTTGCAGGCACTTTCAGCAGCCTTTTACTCCACTTCCACGTCTCGATTCTCTCTCATTCTCTCACCGGTCGTCCATCACCTTTTGCCCAGCACACCGGCGCGGCACCTCTGTCCTGCTGGGAAGGTAATAAAGTGTAAGTGTATCACTTTGGCTATTATTCTTCAGACGTGCTTTTCCATTCACTGTTGGTAATCGAGTTCTGGGTCCCTCGGGCCTCAGCGTGAGTGGGTGCACGCATTCGCTCCACGGGATCGCTCTCCAGCTCGATTTTGTCTTCTTTTTGCTTTAATTGTTATCAATATTATTCTTATTATTGACATTTCTATTATTAATATTATTATCATTATTTTCATTATTATTATCTTTATTATTATTATTATTGATATAATGATAATAATAATAGTAATATAATAAAAATAATTATTTTATTATTATATTATTATTATTATTATTGTTATTATTATCATCATTGTTATTATAATTATTATTATTATTATTATTATTATTATCATTATTATTATCATTATTATTATCATTATTATTATCATTATTATTATTCACTACTACTACTACTACTATTATTATTATTATTACTTTTGCCATTATTGTTATCATTATTACTACCATTTTTATTATTGTTGTTATTGTCATTACTATTATTATTATTACTGTTCTTATTACTATCATTGCCATTACCATCATCATGATTCTGATAATAATTATCATTGGTATTATTATGATTATTATTATCGTTATTATCATCTTTTTATCATTGTTATGATAATGATAACACTAGCAGTAGTAATATTAAAGATAATAATAATGATATTAATAATGATAAAAATATTGATTATAATAATGATAACGATAATAACGATTATTATTGTAAATATCATTATTATTTTATTATTATTATCATATTATTATCATCCTTATCACATCATCAACACCATTATCATCATCATCATTATCCTCCTCATCATCAATACCATCAATATAATCTTTATAATCATCATCATCATTACTGTCATTTATCATTATCATTATCATTATTATTATTATTATGATTATTATTATTATTATTATTATTTCCATTATTATCATTATTATTATTATTTCCATTATTATTACTATTTTTATTATTATTATTATTATTATCATTATTGCTATTATCATTATCATCATTATTAATATTAGCTTCATTATTATTCTTGATATTATTATCATTATTATTATTATCATGATTATGATAATAATAATAATAGTAATAATAATAATAATAATAATAATAATAATAATAATAATAATAATAATAATAATAATAATAATAATAATAATAATAATAATAATATAATTATCATTATTATTATTATTATTATTATTATTATTTATTATTATTATCATTATTATTATTTTTATTATTATCCTTATTATCATCATTATTCATATTATCTTTCTCATTGTCATTGTTACTATTATTGTTACTATAATTATTATTATTATTATCATTATCATTATTATTATTATTATTATTATTATTATTATTATTATTATCATTATTATTACTATTACTATTATTATTAATATTATTACTATTATTATTATTAACATTATTACTATTATTATTATCACAATCATAATTAATATGACAATTGTTGTTATTATTATTGTTATTATTATTATTATTATTATTATTATTATCATATATATATTTATTTATTATTATTATCATTATGATTATGATTATGATGATTATTATTATTATTATTATCATTATTATTATCTATATTTTTTCCCCTTTTTCTATTGATATTAATATCATTATCACTATCATTATCTTTATCAATATTATTATCATTATGAATCTTATTTTTTATGATTATTATTATCATTATCAATAATAGTATTACTATTATTAGTTGTATTATCGTTATTGTCATTATTAATATTAGTAGTAGTAGTAGTAGTAGTAGTAGTAGTAGTAGTATCATCATCATCATCATCATTTTTATTAATATCATCATTATTAATATTACCATAATTATTATCAAAATTGTCATTACTGTTATCATTATTATTATTGTCATTAATCTATTATTATCATCATTATCATTATTATGATAATACTGAGGATCATGATAATTATAATTATAATGAATATGATTATAATTATCATCATAACATTTTCATTCTCTTTATGATTTTCATTATTATTATTATCATCAACTTTATTATTGTCATCAATATAATTATTTCAGTAAATATCAGTGTTATCATAGTTAAAATTATCATTATATCATTATCATCACTAGCCTCATTTGCAGTGTTACGTCATCTGTAAACACGATTTTATTATCATAGATGGGAGTAGTAGTATTTGTTATTGCATTAATATGGCTATCGTGCTGACATTTTACGTCATAATCATCACTGAAGTATTACTAAATATACTGACATAATATCAAAAATTTTATAAACACATCTATGCCAGGCGTCTCTCAATGTCCCCAGTGAGAAGCTGCTTTGCATTTAAAGAAGACAAGAAATTTAATCAAGGGAGCAAGGAAACATCCGCTGCGATGTGACCTGAATAGAATGCATGTTGACATTTGTATTGAGAGGAAAAGGTGGATATTCGACCAGAAATTGCAATATTGCAAGAATTGCCTGTTATGTGGTTCCATTCATGAAGTTGGTGTTTAACCATATTCATATATTTTTTCATTAGGGACTAGTGCAGTCATATAAGAAAAAATAATACAAAAAAGAAATAAGAGGCAAGCGTAGAAAGAGACAAAAAATAAAAGTGAAAAATGCTCCTGCACTCCATAACGATGCTCAACTGAAAAAAAACACAAAAAAAACTTAAACTTGATCATTCAGATTCGAAGACCAGTGTTAGCACTCTGTTTTCTTGGACGGACATATTCGCCTCTTGAGCAGCATACTAAACAAGGGGAAACATATAAGGGACGAAGGGCTGTTGGAACGTGAATGGGGCGCTTCAACCCACAACGATGGGGGGATGTTTCCAGCGCAGACGAGGCTGGCATGCCGATGCACCGGAATGGGGCACGGAGAACCAGCCTCAGATTCTCCGGAGAGGGGGAGGAAAGCGCCTGGTCAGCTAACGGGATGATTGACCATAGTGAGCGTCTGTGTGTATGTGTGTGTGTGTGTGTGTGTGTGTGTGTGTGTGTGTGTGTGTGTGTGTGTGTGTGTGTATGTGTGTGTGTGTGTGTACATCTTCTTCTTTTAACGGTAGGTTCATGTCTGAGCCGCCGTGGTCACAGTATGATACTTAATTGTAGTTTTCATATTGTGATGCTCTTGGAGTGAGTACGTGGTAGGGTCCCCAGTTCCTTTCCACGGAGAGTGCCGGTGTTACCTTTTTAGGTAATCATTCTCTCTATTTTATCCGGGCTTGGGACCAGCA
>NC_051389.1:26018097-26020597 GCF_015228065.2 Penaeus monodon
TATATTATTATATATTATTATTATTATATTATCATATTATATGTTGTTGTTGTGTGATTGTGTTGTGTATTATTAATATACTTTATTATGTATCAATTTATATTTATTATTATTCATTATTATATTATTATATTATTATTATCATTTATAATAATAATATATAGTATTTATTATTATTATTTTTTATATGTATTGTTATTAATATCATCATTATTAATATCATCATTATTATTTATAATATTATTGTATCATTATTTTATTACTATTTTAAATCATATATTATATATTATATATATATATATATATATATATATATATTATATATATATGATAATATATAGTATATATATATATATATATATATATATATAATATAATAAATAATACTATATATTATATATAATAATATATATATATATATAATATATATATATGGGGGGGTGTATGTGTGTGTGTGTGTATGTTGTATATATTATGTATATACATTTATATATACACAAACATACAAACACACACACACACACACACACACACACACACACACACACACACACACACACACACACACAGATATGTGTGTGTGTGTGTGTGTGCGGACAGGCAGATAAAAAAAACTTTTCGTTACTTTTGCTTGTGGTCAATGAGAAGTTGAGTGTTTCTTTCTATGTTTGGGCGGGGCATCTTGCTAGCCCCTCCTATGGCTATATCTTATTTCAACATCCGAAGCCCGAGAATAATGAACCAGATATTTGAAGCGTGCGTTTCGATGGCCATTGGTTGTTTTGCTTATGTATTTATATTTTCGAATATCTTTTATTATCTGAATTATAAAATTAGTGGTTTGCATTATCTACTCTCATTATGATTTAGATGGCGAATAACAACAAAACAAATTTATCATCGTATACAACACCGTTCAATAAAATCAAATAATTAAGCTGTTATCAGCATACATGATGAGTATAATGTAAAGCCAAATACAGTACTGCATGGCCTCTGGTGTCCGTGGACTGCATAAATCGGGACAGGTTTGTAATTCTTCAAAATGGGATATAAATGCTTCAGGTGGATTGGCAAATGCTTCACCCCGAAATTGTTGCGTTGCCCACGTCCGCCTACATAATCAGATTTGAACCGAATAGAACATGTTTGGGCAGCTATGGGCAGGCACAGGCCTTCATCGAAAATGCATTACATGCATGGGAAAGGCTGCGCAGCGATGAAGGGCAAAAAATGGCAAAGGAACTAGTGGCATCGAGGCCATACGTTTGGAGGTTGTTTTAGCGGCAGGGGGAGGGAATACAAATTATTGAAATTATAAACCCATATGATTTGCCTTTTACTCAACATACTCTGCTATTAAAGAACAAATATGCATCACTATAAAGAAATTTATTCCAACAGCTGAACTTCATTATACTCAGAGAGGGTTACACAGAAATAAACATGGAAATGGAGGACATGATCACTCATTTGTCATACAGCGACATCGCATGAATCAGACAACGAAATGGTGAATAACAGATTTAGATTCTTCCATATGTAAAGACAACATAAATCTGAGATAGGCATTGTTATTATTATTATTATTGTCACTATTATTATCAATAGTATTATTATCATTATTATCTTTTTACTATTATCCTTTTTATCAGTATTGCTATTATTAATACTACTATTATTGTTATTATTACTATCTTTTTTATTGTTAATATCATTATTATTATTATCATTATTATCATTATTATTATTATCATCATTATTATTATTATCATTATTATTACTATTATGAATGCTTTTATTGTTGTTGTTGTTGTTATTCTTTTCATTAATATTATTACTATTATCCTTATCTTTTTTTAATTATTATCCTTATTATTGTCTTTTTTGGTTATTACCATTATTATCATAGTTGATATTGTTGTTGTTGTTGTTGTTGTTGTTGTTGTTTTTGTTGTTGTTGTTGTTGTTGTTGTTATTATTATTATTATCATTTTTGATAATTTTGATAACATGAAAAATAACAATAATAAAGATAACAGTGATGATAAAGATATTGATAACAATAACAATGATAATAATAATGATAATGATAATAACGGTGATGATGATAACAATGATGATGGTAATAATAATAATAATGATGATAATAATAATGATGATAATAATAAAAATAATAATATTAATGATAATAATAATGATAATAATAATAATAATAATAATAATAATAATAATAGTGATAATTCTTTTTAATACCAGTATTTTTAAGGAAATATACCTAAGAGATTCCCTTTGTCTTTCCCTTTCCTACGGTAAGCTGTAAAATGCAAATCCAGTTTCCACCCTTGCTTTCACTTGCTCTTTCCGTATGATCCTTTCCACGTATGCAGTGTGAGACCATATTCCTAAAGCAAATGGGCGAAAGGGTGTGTAAGCATGTAAGAAACAGAACGGGAGATACGGGGCAAGATTCATCAATAGACAGCATGTAAATATATGT
>NC_051389.1:26025597-26028097 GCF_015228065.2 Penaeus monodon
TATTGTACTTAAAGAATTATTTCTTTAAAATAACCCTATAGTGGATAATGTCAGTGCTTACGAAGTGTTATTAACATTTACATTAACATTTATAATATTTCAGGTTGAAATAAATATTGCATAGGCTCAAGAGGTTTTCCTTGCGAACCAATTTATATATATACATATATATGTCTACATAAACACACATACACACACACACACACACACACACACACACACACACACACACACACACACATATATATATATATATATATATATATATATATATATATATATATATATATATACATATATATACATATATATATAAACATATATACATACATAAATATATATACATATATATATATATATATATATATATATATATATATATATATATATATATATATATTTGAAACAACTGAGAAAAACGAAACAGGGGACACAGAAAACGCACTCGTGAAAGTTGAACGAAGTGGAAGATTTTCGGCAAGATTTTATCCAGGAAGTGGAGAAGAAACTGGAAGAGGAAGAATAGAAGACGTGGAGTACATTGAGCAATCCAGTTTGGGAAACGGGAGAAGTATTAGGACGTACTTAGGGAAAGAAAGGGAAGAAAGAGGAGACACGGTGGTGGTGTACTGAGGTACAGGAGGCGGCCAAAGAAAAGAAAGAGAGGAAAGCGAAAAGAGATCTAAACAGATGCGAGGAGACTATTGCAGCCTATAAAAGGGCAAGTAAAGACTAAGAGAGAAGTGGCGAGGGCCAAAAGTAGAGTGTACGTGGGTTTGTATAGTAGCCTAGAAGGACAAGATGGTCAAAGAAAAGCTAACAGTATAACGAAACAGAAGAACAAGAAAGCACAGGACGTGTACCAAGCAAAAAGAATAGATGGTAGCGGACAGGTACTAAAACAAGACATACAGGTAAGGGAGGGGTGCAAGGAATACTCTCAACATCTGATGGATGTAGAGAACCCAGGGGTAGAATGAGAGATAGAAGCGGCAGAGGAAAGGGAGGTGAGAGAAGAAGAGGTGAAAGCGGCTTCGAAACGAATGAAGAAGGGGAAAGCGGTAGGACCGGTTGACATACCAGTGGAAGCGTGGAAGGCTATGAGGAGAACGGCAGTAGAGTGGCTAACGGAAGTGTCCAGAAAGGTCATGGAGACGGAACATATGCCAGATGAATGGAGAGCTAGCACTATAATATCAAAATTTAAGAATAAGGGTGGCATCCAAGATTGTGGGAACTAACGGGGAATCAAACTTACCTCACAAATATGTGGGAAAGAATTATAGACAAGAGGCTAAGGAGCAGGGTGGAGGGTATCGTAGCAGCATTTCGGCTTCATGCCCAATAGAAGCACAACGGATGCAATATTTGCACTATGTCAAGGAATGGAGAAGTACAGGGAGGGACAAGAAGAGTTGCACAGCATTTTCATTGACCTAGAGAAAGCGTACGATCGGGTCCCAAGGCAGGAACTGTGGAATTGTCTGCGGCTATAGGAGTGGAAGAGAAATACATCAGGATGATACAGGATATGTATGAGGGAGGCAATACACTACTGAGATGTGCAGCGGGTAACACAGAGGAGTTTGAGGTAACGGTGGGACTACATCAAGGGTCAGCGCTTAGCCCTTTCTTATCTACAGTCATTATTGATTATATGACGATAGAGATGCAGAGAGAAGCCCCGTGGGATATGTTATTTGCAGTCGACGGTGAGTGCAGCGATAAAGGAGTTGGTAGAACAGAGGCTGGAGTTGTGGAGAGAGGCGATGGAAGTAATAAGGTATGAGAGTTAGCAAGCAGAAGACCGTGTACCTGAATAGGAAAGCAGGGGGCAGAGAGGAGGGAAAGGAGGGCAGGGTAGTAAAAATGCAAGGTGAAGTTGTTAAACAAGTGGAAGAGTTCAAGTATTTGGGATATACTGTGCAGGCAGATGGTGGGTCTGAGACGGAAGTTACAAAGCGAATACAGGCAGAATGGGGAGAAAATAACACATGTGATGTGCAACAGAAAGGTTTCAGACGCTGTGATGGGGAGGATGTACATGACGATGGTGATACCGGCGATGATGTACGGGGTGGAGACGGTATCTGTAACAAAGGCGCAGGAAGGAAAGATACATGAAATGAAAATGATAAGACGGTCGCTGGGACCCACGAGACGGGGTAGAGTGAGAAATGAAGAAATAAGAGAGGTTGAAATTAAGAGAAATGGCAGGAAAGTTACGGGAAAGTAGATTACGATGGTTGGGGCACGTGTCGGAAAAGGGTGAGACAATTACATGTGGGTAGGAGGAAAAGAGGTAGGCCGAAAAGAGAAGATGAGAGGATTGCATTAACGAGGATGAGAAAGAAAGAGGAGTCAACGAAAAAGAGATGGTGGACAGAGCAAAGTGAAAGAGAAAAATCCGCACACACACGCACATACTCAACGATAAAATATTTTTGTATTCACTGTACCATTACTGCGGTTTTGCATTCAGTATGTATATGTGTGTGTG
>NC_051389.1:26033097-26035597 GCF_015228065.2 Penaeus monodon
CAGAATGCGCTAATTATATGTAGATGACGTTGTGTCTCATACACACACATACACACACACAGCTCTTGACACGCATCTGCATTGGGCAATTCATGAAATCAGACGTTATTTGGCAAGAATTTTAGTTCTAACTCTCACACCATTTTACTAATCACTCATTCAAACGTCTATAATTGAAATAGCCATCATAAGATGCGTTATATCATGATTATCCTGCTACGAAGTCTTTCAGGATTTATTACCAATTAATTTATTTTTCGTACAGTTTTAGTGCTACACCTCCTTGGTGTTCGCCATCTTCATTAGGATTTAGACAGTAAACTATAAATATCAGAGTTACATATATATATATAATTGTATATATATAAATATATATCTTTCTTTCTTTTTTTCTTTTTTCTTTTCTACCTCCTCTTTGTTTTCTTCTTTCCTTTTCTTTTTACATTTCTTTCTTTTTTCTTCTTTTCTTTTCTTTTTTCTATTTCACTTTCTTTTGTTTTTTTTTTTCTTTTCCTTTTCTTTCTTTCTTTTTCTCTTCCTTTTGCTTTCTTTTTTTTTTCAAACAGCAATTCTGAAAATAAGAGATTATTTTATATCTAGATTTATCAAAAGAAAACTACGTCTGACTATCTGATGACGAAGACGAGTGGCTCCCTCTGCAAGCAGTCGAGTGCAGATTCAGGAAGAGGGAACAGAGAGCCGGTCTTTCCTCCCATCTCCACAAGCAATTCTTACGTATGACTGAAATTTCAAGAAACCGGGATTTTCGAAGATGTTCTCTGTCATGCATTTATACGATGGGAAGACACTGTACAAGACACCGAGCCAGAGCACGGCATTAGGACTGGTCAAGGAGGACAAAGGTCATATTCATATGAAAGAGACCCTGTGTCAAGCAAAATTCCCACATTCAGTGGAGGAGGTGGACTTATGACACATCATCATCATGGCCCAGAAATAGGACACCGCGTGTGAAATTGAACGTCTTGGACATTATTGTTACCTGTGTTACCAAAGTTTATTGTGTCTCGACAAATGATGGATAGGAACGGATACTGACGATGATAACAAAGGAAGTCCCCCAGTAAAGGCAACTGTGACTCCCTTGCCTGGCCATCTGTTTATATACTAACTGTGTCGTGTTCGTATTCGTGTTGGTGTTTTCTACGATGCTTGAGGGTGAAGAATACACCAATTAAAACTAAAGTAGGTTCATTGGAGATCAGCTCTGACAAAAATAAAAGGGAGTTCTTCATAGTCCCGTGCACCACGCGTCAGCTCTGCTCGAGAGTGCTACTGCCAGACGTGTGACTACAGAGACAAAATAAAATATTGTACTCTACAAATTGTACAGAGAATCTCACTCTTTTGCATAGGCGATATGCTACACAGCAATATAAACTAAACATAATCTTCTATATTTCACATGGTGTAACATATCACACAAAAGGCAGTATATATGTAATATAATCATATAATTATCACAATATACGTATGATGATATTGTCATCATATCCCTTATATAACGGCATCACAATATGGCACTCACAACTCACATTATATCACAACTCACTTCATTATCACAACCCACACCATCAAGAGGGTTTGGAAATGCCAAACACATGCTAAGTGCAACTGTAAAAACTTTAAAGTCCTCTACAGTAACTGATTTTAGGAAGATTATTTATTGAAATTAAGAAAGTTAAAAGATTAGTCCAGGTGGAAGTCATTACTGATAAGCAAAGTACCTGCTTTACTTACCCACTCATAAATTATGTTCTTGGTCCTCTTGCACAATATTTTGAACTATGTATCCAAAAAGTAAAAGGGCTTATGGATATCGGAAAAAGAAACACTTACAAATAAGAGAAGCAGCCCTACATTACGAATCTTTGAACCTTAAATTGTGTGTGTGTGTGTATGTGTGTGCTTGTGTGTGTGTGTGTATGTGTGTGTGTGTGTGTGTGTGTGTGTGTGTGTGTGTGTGTGTGTGTGTGTGTGTGTGTGTGTGTGTGTGTGTGTGTGTGTGTTCGCCAAGCTTCCACGTGCGTATTTGCAAAAAAAATAGTAGTAATGAAATGTAAGGAAGTTAAGAAGCAATGGATTCAATCACAAAATAAATAATAAAACATGAATAAATAAATATATGCATAAAGAAAAATAAAAGGGAAAAAATACAATACCTCTCAATCTCCACGCCTCTTTCTTGCCCCAAAGGTGATACAAATCTGTCCGGAAAAGAAACGCGTATGTAGGGAACCGTATGTTCTGTCATGCGTGTCGTATAGTAAAGTAGAAAATTATTTCACGTGTAAAATCAAATAATTCCAAATATCCTCTCTGGACACCTTCTACCGACTATAATAGCGTAGGCGTTTGTATTTGAATTACACTTATCTCAGCTCGCAGCACGTTCCTCCGCGAGCGTTTTCACATAAGGTGCGCGGTTGGTGATGCATTTCGTTATTAAGAAGAAATTGGCCGCATTTGTCTGCGGTCT
>NC_051389.1:26055597-26058097 GCF_015228065.2 Penaeus monodon
ACCCAGCGACCGCAGGTATATGCGCTGCCCAATGTAGTTTTTTTTTTCTTCTTCTTCTTCTTCTTTTTGCGTGTGTGTAAATTTCGTTACACAAAGATGGGTCCAGTACTCGGCCATGAAGTCAGTAAGGAGGCACTAGAGGCCGCGCTTTATTTCCCTATTCCTTGAATTTGCGGGGAAAATGTATTTTTCTTTTCCGTAAGTTGCTAATACCGATACTATTATTATCACGGATATTATGATTATTATAATGTCATTAAAATGCTAATAACAACAATAACAAAAAAGCTCGACCGACTCTTCTGTGGCTTAGCAATTGTGGAGCCATCTCTGTGTTAGTACATTTGATAAACTAAACTTATACCGACGCCAGACGTTAAAAGCACTTCTCAAAATTTTTATGTGACAATGGATGATTATATTATAGCATATGATTTACATTTGTAATTTCAATCATTTGTTTTTGCTTATCATTTTTGCACATGGCTACAAAATGGATAGTTAAACTAACAATTGGACCTCGGGTATAAAACTGATATTACGATAAGGTATATGGCGGTGACACAGCTTAGTGGTAGAGCGCTGGTTTTGTAATGGCCGACTCATCTGTGATTGCGTATTGGTATCAACATGATCATGTTATCCTCTGCGACACGAGAGATTGTATAGTACCAAAAACTAATAGTAAAAAACACCGAAAGCAGACATGAGGAAATGTCAAGCTTTACTATTTGAATTTATATGCATTAGGCTAGAGGTCTATAAATTGATAAATCTCAAACTGACGTAAGCATAACTGCAGTAAAAGTGCCTTATTAGCCAGAAAAAGGGCTATATATATCTATTCGACTTTCCTAAAGTCGGCTCTGTGACCCCGCCCCCCAGCTCTCTCGACAATAATCTTGGGTATCAAAGGTCTGCCCTTCCCTGTGATCTGCCTCGGACTCCCTGGAGGACGTCTTCCTCAGCGACGAATTCTCGAGGCAAAAGGGATCTCTCGGAATACTTCATTTCAAATATCTGCGATGCATTGACGGGAAAAAATCGCTTGCATGTCGACTTCACGGGAAATCTTGATTTTCTTTTTGTCTCGACTGACAAGGGAAATTGTGCTTTCGTCCGCGTTTGTCGATTTTATTTCTATTGTGTTGGTAAGTTTCTTTATTGATTTGTAGGTTTGCAAGAAGGACTGCACAAAAATATACAGACGGATGTGATGAAAATGAATTGGTCAGCAGCCTTTGCCCTAAGAACCAGATGATTACATTTCGACGCCGTGCCGAATCTGCGAACGAATCTTCAGTGAAACTCATGAATCCGCCTCCAGCGCGCTCCTTTATGTACCTTGGGCGACAGTGGGCGATGAGTGCTTTCCAGATGATTGCGATTTTATTTTCAAGAACCCCATTTAATTACATAATTGAATTTGTGATTAACATTAATGTATAAACCTTAATTTAGTTGTATGATTTCAAGACTAACTAAAAGTGCATACACGATACATGTTTGCCTGAATGTTTCCTCTTCGCCGTAGACGTATGCGGTACAGTCTGACCTACATATTTAGCGTGTATATCAACTTGCATACCTTCATTTGCCGCACCGTGCAAATATTTGGAGTGCAGTTCATTTAAAAAGACACTGGTTCGCTGTCATTCATTTGTCCTAATTGACCATCGCCATAAAGGGGCTTGGGAGCCAATATTTTGAGACAACAAAGTTTGTAATGGAAGTATCTCGTTAACATAGGGCTGTTAGCCTCTTTTTTTCTTTTTGGTTCCTTTAACTGTTGGTTCTACAGATTCTACAGAGGGCAAGGCATTGGGAGGGACTAATACGGAGAAAATCAATGAGAAAAGAACAATACAAAAGGAAAAAGGGACACACACACACACACACACACACACACACACACACACACACACACACACGCACACACACACGCACACGCACACGCACACGCACACGCACACGCACACCACACCCACCCACACCCACACAGACACGCACACACACACACACACACACACACACACACACACACACACACACACACACACACACACATACACATACTTTTCCTGAAGTTCAAATCAAGTCCCCCACATTGCCACAGTCTCCCTGGTGTACAGGTTTTGACAGGTTTTGTCAGGTCGCGAGACATTCGGCCACTATCCGTTCACTTGTTTGTTTACTGGCTTCCCCTCGTCGGTTTGATGGATGTCAGTCGAACTTCGCAGGTATATTTTGGTGAGCTATTGGCATATGCGCAAAGTTATATGTTGACAGCTCTGGGACCCCCCCCCCCCCACATATAGATAGTTAAACCTTCCTAATGTCAGCGCCATACTCTGTACCGCCTAAAGTTTCAATATGAAACCTTATATCTCACCAGCAACCTTTTCGAGGGAACTCTTCCTGCATTAGTTTCACAAAACTCTTGAATTCATTACGAAGATGACATAATTGTCATAAAAAATCTTGTTCCTTTTTTCTTCGT
>NC_051389.1:26068097-26070597 GCF_015228065.2 Penaeus monodon
GGGAGGTTTTAAAAAATTTTTCCTTTCTTCATCATTGCAATATTTTGGTTTGGGGCGTAGCATTTTATAATATAAAGTTAAGGGTTTTGCTTGATTTGACTTTTATAACGCGATATTTATTTGGCTGTACCCAATAGGCATTTCAGTTGTTGTTTTTTTCGTGAGAACATAAAAACTCCTGACATAATTTTTCCTTCTTCTTTTCCAGAAAAAAGAACTGTCTTGTTTTCTTAGTTTGAAACTTTCCCTTTCTTTTCCCAATGGTTTTCACTGATTCCTAGTATTTGAAGTTGTATTACCATTTCGTTACAGACGTAACAATTTACCCCCTCTCTTTTATTTCCCTTTGTTTCCCCGTTCCCATTTTTAATGTGTTTCTTAATTGGGCAGTTTTTTTTTTACTTTTTTGTTTCCAGATGCATATTTAAAATTGTCAGCTGATTGCCTACTGAACAACGACCCTTGATAACCCCGCGCGGGCATTGGGGAGAATTACATTTTTGTGTTTAATATGGTGTGAGGTTTTTCAGGAAAAAGAAAAATTTAGGGGGAAACCCCCCCGGGTCCCTTTTCCCAAATCGCAGTCTCCAATAATAGGAGGGAAATATTTTGCCCCTTTGAGACAGTACACTGCAATCGCCAAACTATTTTTTTTGAAACAGTAATCAGTAGAAACCCAAAGGGGTTTTTAAAGATTCCCCTGCCCCGCTGCCCGACAGCTTTACCGCAAAACCCCGGGATAGGGGGCAAAAGGGTGCTTTTTCTGTTAAAAAAGGGCCCCCGGATGCAGTTTTTTGTCTTTACCCCGGCAAAATACATATATATACATACATATATAAAGTCATACATAATAACACACACAAACACTGCGCGCATGCCCCAATATGAATATATACAAATATATGTTAACAAGTATATATTTACATTTATATAAAAATATAATATATTGTATATGATAGTATATTTAACTATAAATAATAAACATGTAAATAAATTAAATTTTATATAATATATTAAAAATAAAATTTTAATATATATTATATATATATTATAAAGTATATATATATAATATATATATTATATATATAAAATAAATATATAATTATTTTTCCCCATATGGCAAGCTAAAAGAGTGTGGGGTGTGTTTGGGTGTGGTGTGTGTGTGTGTGTGTGGGGTGTGTGTGTGGTGTGTGGTTTTCGTGTGTGTTGGGGGTGTGTTGTGTGTTTTGTGTGGTGGTGTGGGGTATGTTGTATGTATGTATGTATGATGTAGTAGTATATTTATATATGTAGATATAGTGTACTCACATACATCATAAAATTTCACCCCACCACACACACACCACACACACATACAACACACACCACACCAACACACTTTTGCATCACAATCATTTTCTTGGGAAGAGAAAAAAAAAAAAGGGAAAGAAAGAATTAAAGAGGAAAAAACAGACTAGGGGAAAAACCCCCCCAAAGGGAAAACTGGTTGAATTGAAAGCGCCGGTTTTGTGGTCGGGGAGTCTGATACCCAATCAGCATGTTAATGAATGGCCTTTACGCGAAAACTTCGTGAATTGACGTCAAAGGGAGATGAGAGTATGTAGTAGTAGTTTCACGGGGTACTGATGCCTTTAGATAAATACTTTTTCTTTGGTGTTTGCTTCTCTATTTATCTATCAGGTTATCTAGCTACATTTGTATATTTCTGAGAGAGAGAGAGAGTGGGATAAAAAGAGTGAGAAAGAGAGAAAGGGGATAAGGCACAAAGATTGTGTTATCAGTTCTTCTCGCATTTTCATTAACAGACACATACGCACACAAACACACACAAACACACACACACACATACACCACTCACACACAAACACACACACACTCACACACACACACACACACACACACACACACACACACACACACACACACACACACACACACACACACACACACACACACGCTCGCACATATGACACACACACACACATACACACACACACACACACACACACACACACACACACACACACTTATTCACACACACAAATATATATATATATATATATATATATATATATATATATATATACATATATATAATATATATATATATATATATATATATATCAAAAATTCAAAGATTATTGCGACGAGATAAAGAAAAATATTTAAATGAAAATTGCCAGAGAATTGAAAACTATCAATAAGACAACTAAAGAACTCTACCAAGAAGTACGAAACATTGCAGGAAAATTTAAATCTACAATGGGCACTATCAAAACTGAAAATGGACTAGTTTTATGTGATGGAAAAGAAGTCAAAGATAGATGGAAACAATATTGTTCCAACCTATACAAAAAGAATAAAGATCTAACAACAACATTAATTGGACTCAATGACAGCGAAGAGGAACCACTGCCACTGCTAGACGAAATTATAAAAGCCATAAAAGAATTCAAGAATAACAAGAGCCCGGGAATAGATGAAATAACAGCAGAACTAA
>NC_051389.1:26086287-26091287 GCF_015228065.2 Penaeus monodon
CTCAACTCGATCTTGCGCTTTTCTTTCTACTTGTACCATCGACAGCCCGCAAACATCTTTGAAGTTGTCACTCAGTCTTGTCTTCGGTTTGCCTCTTCCTCTGTTTCCTAGCACCATCCCTGTCAGCAAGTCTTTCTCAATACTTTTACTTCTCATCACATGACCAATAAACTTTCGTTTCCTTTTGTTCAAGATGTCCAATAGCCGGTCTTTACAATTTACTTTTTTCAGCACTTCATCATTTGTTTTCTTCTCCATCCATTTAATAAGTAGTATTCGTCTGTAACACCACATTTCAAAACTATTGACCTTTTTCTTGTCAATCTGCTTCACCCAACACTCAGACCATATGACGCAATTGGGAAAACTAATGAGTTCAATAACCTCAGTTTTGTCCGTAAGGTAATGCTTCGGTCTTTCCAGATGTTATTGAGAGCAACTGTGGCATTTTTGGCAATGGCAATTCTTTTTATCTCCGGTAAATCATCATATGTGTTAGTTAAAACAGCTCCAAGATAAGTAAACTCTTTCACATTTTCTACAACCACTCCATTGATTATAACATGCTCATCATCGTTTACTGTCGTTATCTTCGAATCTTCATGATCTTAGTTTTCTTGCATTAAGAAACAAACCAGCCTTTTCGCTTGCTTCTCTAACTTTATCTAGTAGTTGTTGTGTTCAATGATACTGGCTGGCAATTAAAACTATATCATCGGCGTATCTTAGATTTGATATTTGTATCCTCCAACATCTACAGTTCCTTCAAAATTCTCTAGAGCACCTCTCATAATTGCTTCAAATATATATTAAAAGGTGCGGAGACAGAATGCAACCTTGTCGCACTCCTTGTTGACTTTGAACCATTCTGTTAACCCATAAGTGTTTCTTACAGTTGCTTCTGTTGGTCATACATGGCTTTTATTAGTTACAGTATCCAAAAGCCTTCGAGTAATTGATGAAACACAGGTATGGGTCTTTCTGGTGTTCTCTATTTTTCTCTATATCAATTTTAGATTTAGAATCGGGTTTTCGGGTACCTTTTCCAGGGCGAAAATCTGCTTTTTTCGTTTGCAAGTTCTTCTCTTAACTTCAATTTCATTCTTCAGCGATAATTTCAATAAAATTTTGCTGCTGTGACTTATTAATGCAATTTGTCCTGTTATTGTTGCACTGGAGTGCATCACCTTTTTAGGTATGGGAGTAAAGACTGATTTTTCCCAAAGTCTTCTGGCCATTTTCTTTCCCCATTCCATATTTTCGTAAAAAGTTTGTAAAAGAAGTATTCCAACACTTTCGCCACATTCTTGATTAGTTCTGCTGTTATTTCATCTTTTCCCCGGCTCTTGTTATTCTTGAATTCTTTTATGGCTTTTAAAATTTCGTCTAGCAGTGGCAGGGGTTCCTCTTCGCTGTCATTGAGTCCAATTAATGTTGTTTTTAGATCTTTATTCTTTTTGTATAGGTTGGAACATATTGATTCCATCTATCTTTGACTTCTTTTTCCCTCACATAAAACTAGTCCTTTTCAGTTTTGATAGTGCCATTGTAGATTTAAATTTTCCTGTAATGTTTCGTACTCCTTGGTAGAGTTCTTTTGTTGTCTTATTGATAGTTTTTTAATTCTCTGGCAATTTTCATTTTTAAAAATTTTTCTTTTTTCTCGTCGCAAAAATCTTTGATTTTGATATATATATATATATATATATATATATATATATATATATATATTATGTATATTATATTAATATATAATATATATATTTTATTATATATATATATATATAATATTTGTGCGTGTGAATGAGTGAGTGAGTGTGTGTGTGTTGTGTGTGTGTGTGTGTGTGTGTGGTGTGTTGTGTGGTGTGTGTGTGTGTGTGTGGGGTGTGTGTGTGTGTGTGTGTGTGGTGTGTGTGTGTGTGTGAGTGTGTGTGTGTTTGTGTGTGAGTGGTGTATGTGTGTGTGTGTGTTTGTGTGTGTTTGTGTGCGTATGTGTCTGTTAATGAAAATGCGAGAAGAACTGATAACACAATCTTTGTGCCTTATCCCCTTTCTCTCTTTCTCACTCTTTTTATCCCACTCTCTCTCTCTCAGAAATATACAAATGTAGCTAGATATCCTGATAGATAAATAGAGAAGAAAACACCAAAGAAAAAGTATTTATCTAAAGGCATCAGTACCCCGTGAAACTACTACTACATACTCTCATCTCCCTTTGACGTCAATTCACGAAGTTTTCGCGTAAAGGCCATTCATTAACATGCTGATTGGGTATCAGACTCCCCGACCAGCGAACCGGCGCCTTTCAAACTTCAGACGCAGCTTCCTTTCGCTTCTTTCCCTAGTCTGTGTTTTCCGTCTTTAATTCTTTCGTTCCTTGTTTCTTTTTCTCTTCCCCGAAGAGAATGATTGTGATGCTAACGATGTGTGTGTGTGTGTGTGTGTGTGTGTGTATGTGTGTGTGTGTGTGTGTGTGTGTGTGTGTGCATATTTATGTATGTATGTGAGTACACATATATACATACATATAAATATACATACATACATACATACATACACACACACACACACACACACACACACACACACACGCAAACACACACACACACACACACACACACATCGTTACCATGCGCATATAGGAATATATATATATATATATATATATATATATATATATATATATATATATATATATATATATGTGTATATTATTTATATGTACATATATACATATGCATATACATATATATATGTATATATATTTAATGTATATATATACTTGTATATACATATATATATGTATATATTCATATATGCGCATGCGCGCAGTGTGTATGTGTGTGTGTATGTATGTATGCATATTTATATATGTATGTATATATATGTATTTTGTCCTGGGTAAGACAATAAATTGCATCCTGGGGTTCCCTTGAACAAGAATAGCACCCTATTAGCTCCGTGTGCCAGGGTTGCAGTGAAGCTGTCGGCAGCAGGGCAGTGGATATCTGGTGAAAACACCTTCGGTTCTACTGATTACTGGTTTCACCAAACAATATGTTTGGCGTATTGCAGTGTAACTGTTTCAAAGCGGCAGAAATAGTTCCTCCTAGTTAGTTGGAGACTGCGAGTTGAGAAGGAGCCTGGGGGATTCCACTCAACTTTTCTTTTCTCCTGACAAACCTCTACACCACTGATTAAACACAGAAATGATAATTCATACCACATCGCCCGTCGCGTGGGTTATCAAGGGGTGCGTTGTTCAGTAGGCAATCAGGCTGACAATGTTAAATATGCATCTGGAAGACAAAGAAGATAAAGAAAACATGTCCAATTAAGAAACACATTAAAATCGGAACGTGGAAAATGAAGAGATGTTAATTTATACTGTATGTAACGAAATGGATAATACAACATTCAAATACTAGGAACCCAGTGAGACCAATTGGAAAAGTAATGGAAGTTTCAAACTAAAGAAACAAGACAGTTTCTTTTTTCTGGAAAAGAAGAAGGAAATTATAGTCACGGAGTTGTTATGATTCTCACAAAAAAAAAAACTGCAAATGCACTAATTGGGTACAGCCTAATAAATGATCGCGTTATAAAAGCCCAGAATACAAGCAAAACCTCATACATTAGTCTTATAAAATGCTACGCCCCAAACCCAAATATTGCAAGTGATGAAAAAATTTGAAAATTTTTTTATAACCTCTCCAAGAAACTTTAGACACAATCCCTACAGAGATGTATAAGTAATTATGGGAGACCTCAACGCCAAAGTAGGTAAAAATATCAAAAAAATGACTCTGGGGAAAATTCGGCCTTGGAGATATAAATGAAAAGAGGTGAAGATTTTTATTGAATTCTGTAGTACAAAAAATCTAGTTATGCCAACACTTGTTCCAACCCCACCCAAGACACTTGTACACGTGGTTTTCACCAGACAAAAACACGCAACCAATTGACTACTTTGTGTTGAACCTGAAATGGAAAAGTTTTATAAAAAATGCCAAACAAGACCTGGTGCGACTGCAACAGTGACCACCAACTACAAACTATCGACTTTAAAAAAGACTCAAAAGATGGAGCGTCCAACCCCACCTCAAAAGCTCGACTATAAACTCTTGACAACAATTACAGAATTAAAATGTCAAACAAATCTGAATTCCTCATCAATGTAAAGATGATAAAACACCAAATGAGTTTTTGGGAAAAGGAAAAAGGACTCCTGCTGAGCACTGTTTAAAGAAACTATCGCCAAAAAGAAAAAGACAAATTCCCCTGGATATCTGAAAAACACTAAGTGAAACTGAAACAAGAAGATGCCTAAAATAAAAAGGTACAATAATCCGTTGTAGAAGAAATTTAAAAAATTCAAAGATTAGTGCGACGAGATAAGGAAAATATTTAAATGAAATTGCCAAGAATTGAAACTGTTCTATCAATAAGACACTAAAGAACTCTACCAAGGAGTACGAACATCACACGAAAATTTAAACCTACAATGGACACTATCAAAACTGAAGATGGACTAGTTTTTATGTGATGGAAAAAGAAGTCAAAGATAGATGGAATCAATATTGTTCCACCTTATACAAAAAGAATAAAGATCTAACAACAACATTACTTAGACTCAATGACAGCGAAGATGAACCACCGCCACTGCTAAGCGAAATTATAAAAGCCATAAAAGAATTCAAGAATAAGAAGAGCCCGGGAATAGATGAAATAGCAGAACTAATCAAGAATGCTGGCGAAGTGTTAAATACTTCTTTTACAAACTTTTGTACAAATAGGGAAATGAAAGAAAATGGCCAGAAGACGGGGTAAAATCAGTCTTTATTCCCATACCTAAAAAGGTGACGCACTCCAATGAAACAATATCAGGACAATTGCATTAATACGTCACAGCAGCAAAATTTTGTTGAAAATTATGAAGTTAAAGTTAAGAGACGAAATTGCAGACGAACAAGCAGGTTTTCGCCCTGGAAAAGGTACCA
>NC_051389.1:26096331-26108831 GCF_015228065.2 Penaeus monodon
GTATTAGGAAATGAAAAAACAGGGGGTTATGAAGCTTGGCAATAATAAATTTTCAAATAAAGCCCAGGGTAGATGATGATGAAAATGATTGTCATTTTTAATGATGAAAATTTCTATGAAAAAATTACTATACCCCATAAATGTTTTTAAAAATTTAATTGCTGATGTAATGACTACTGAAAATTATAGAATAGAAAATGATAATAACAATAAAACATAGTGCAAACCAAACAATATGACAAAAGGGAAAAAACAATAAAATTAGAATAATAAAAATAAAACATTAGAAAACATAAAAAAAAATAAAATAGAAATAATATAATAAAAAATAAGAAAAATTAAAAAATAATAATAATAATAAATAAGTAAATAAATAATGATAATAATAATAAAAAAATAATGATAAAATAAAAAAAAAAATTTAAAAAATAATAAATAAAAATAATGATAATAATTAATGATAAGATATGTAATGTAATGATAATGATAATTAAAATGATAATAATAATAAAAATAATAATGATAATTTTTATTTTTATTTATTATTATTATTTTATCTTATTATATTATCATTTATTGTTATTATCATTTTATTTTTATTATTTTATTTTTATTATTATTATTATTTTTATTTTTATTTTTTTATTATTTTATTATTATTATTATTATCTTTATTATAAAATATTAGTAACATTGATAATAATATAAAAATGATGATAATGATAATGCAAAATAGTAAAAATTTAAAAAGTAAAAATAAAATGAAAATAATAATAAATGATAGAATAAATGAAAATCATCATGAAATAAAAATGACGAAGTGCTTGGGATAATAGAAATAAAAATGATAATAAATATAGTAAACTTATGAAAATAATGAGATAATGAAAAGCTACAAAACTACAAAATGATGATAAAGATTATCAATAAAAATATAATAAAAATAAAAACAATAATAATCATGATAACGATAATAACAGGTATTGTTAATATAAAAATAATGATAATAATAATAATAAATTTAAAAATAAATTTATGATCAAAATGAAAATATTTTTTAAAATAAAAATGATATAACAATAATGATATTAAAATGAAAATGATAATAATAATAAGAGGAAAAAAGATTAAAATCATTAAAAAGGTTATGATGATAAAATTTGATGATAAAGGATTTTAATAATAGCGAAAATAAAGGTAGTAATAAGTATGATAAAAATGATTATGTTTGAAAAATGTAAAAATAGAAACTAATAATAATGAAAATGAAAATAAAGATTTTAAATGATTATAATTATGATGATGTAAAAACTTGATAATACTATAAATGATAAAATGAGAAAAATTAGAAAAACAATTAAAAATTAGAATATCGAAAGATGAAAATGATCATCAAAAAAAGATAATGATAATGGTGATAATAAAAAAATGTTTCTTATCATTATTAAAAAAAAAAAATTTACACAAAAACCCAAACACACACCACACAACAACACATACCACACACACACACACACACACCACACACACACACAAACACCCCACAACACACACACACACACAATATATATATTATATAAAATATTTTTCTAGAGATATATATATATATATATATATATTATATACCATATAAACTTTATATTTTTTAATATATATTATTATATATATATATCCTATATATACAAAATATATATATATATAATATATATATATATAATTTTTTTTATGCATTATATATAATCATACTACATACTACACATACACACACACACCAATACAAAACCACACGACACAAAAACCCCACACAACACACACCACACACACATATAATTAAATATATATATATATATAATATATTTATACCGTTATATTTAGGTGTGTGTGTGTGTGTGTGTGTGTGTGTTGCATGTGTGTGTTGTGTGGGTGGTGTGTGTTTTGGGGTTGTTTTGGTATTGTTTGCGTGTGTTTTTGGGGTGTTTTATATTATATAGTATATATTATATATATTATATATATAATATATAATTATATATATATATATATGTGTTTGGTGTTGTGTGTGTGTGTGTGTGTGTGTTGTGGTGGTTTTGTATAAAATTATTATATAATATATATATATTATATATATATATTATATATTATATATTATATGTATATATATATTATATATATATAATATATATATATTTTATATATACATATAAATATACATGCATACATATATAATATATTATATATTTTAAATTATATATAATATATTATATTATACATAACATATATTATACAATATATATATATATAATAATATATATATAATATAAAATTAGTATCATCTTGACCAAAAAAAAAATAATATATATTTTTAAAATATATATTTTATATATATATTATATAATATAATTATAATTTATTGTGTGTGGTTTGTGGTGTGTGTGTGTGTTGTGTGTGTGTGTGTGTGTGTGTGTTGTGTGTGTGTGTGTATTTTATAATTTTCATTTTTTTATTATTATTATTATTATTTTTATTATTATTATTATTATTTTATTATCTTTATTATTATCTTAGCAACAGTTTTCCCACTGCAGGAAATCGGCCTCTCTCAGTTCATTATTAAAGGGGTTTTGGCACCCCTTTCCCTAATCATCGCCGGTTCGGCGCGCAAACACTTGTCCACGGGGGGCGTTTTCCCCTTTACGACCCCTCAAAGTGATATGTCTTTTCTTGCCTGAGATCGGCTCGAGCCACATTAAAGCTCATATATTATATATATTATAATGTATATAATAATATATATATATATATATTATATAAAATATTTTATTTTATATATTATATATATCATTATATATATATATATATATTATATATATATATATATAAAATTATAATTTATAAAATATATATATATATATATATAATATATATATATTGTATATGTATTTTTATATGCATATATATGATATGTTATGTATATATATTAATATATATTATAAAATATATATATTATATTTTAAAATTGTGTTGTGTGTGTGTGTGTGTGTGTGTGGTGTGTGGGGTGTGTGTGTGTTGTGTAAAATACTTATATATGTTTAATATATAAAATTTATATATATAATTATATATAAAATTATAATATGTGTTGTGTGGGTGTGGTTTTTGTGTGTGGGGTGTGTGGTGTTTTGGGGGTTGGTTGTGTGTATGTGTGTGTGTGTGTGTATGTATATATATAATATTTTTAATTAATATAATATTATAATTATATATAATATATTAATAAAATATATAACATACACACATTATATGCATATATATATTTTATTATATATATATATATTTTATATATATAATTATATATTATAATTATATATATTATACATTAATTTTTAATACACACCATAAAATATATGTGCACATATACAATACATATATACAATATATGTATATAAAATACTTGCATATACATATAATACATATTTTAAAATTTTATGCATGTATTATGAAAATATTATTGATACTACATTATATATATAATATTATATAATATATATATATATTATATTATATTATATTAACATCCCTAAATAATATATTTTAAATTATTAATATATATATATATATTGTGTTGTGTGTGGTGTGTGTGTGTTGTTGGTGTGGTGTGTGTGTTGTCTGTGTTATGTGTATATATATAAATAAAATTATATAATATTATATATATATATATTTATATATATAAATATTCATATATATAAAAATTATTATATATTATATAAAATATATATAATATATATATTTATATATAATACCACACACGCACGCACACCACGCAACACCACTACACACACCACGCCTGCGTGTTTATATATGTATATATATTAATATATTATTATATATATATATAATATATTTTATAAAATATATATATAAAATATAAATTAAATATGTAATATATATATATATATATATATTATATATATATTATATTATATATTATATTAATGTATTGTGAGTGTGTGGTGTGTGGTGTGTAAAAAAAAAAAAAAAAAAAAAAATATTATAAATATATATATATATATATATAAAATTATTAATATTATATATATACTTTATACTAGGTAAATTTGAATTTAGATACCAAAAATACAAGCCGAACGACCCCTAAAGCAAAATCCAGTTATCCTAAACTTTTAATTTTCCTTTCGGCATTCTTCTCTGGAGAAAATTTTTTTGGTCAAAAATATTGCTCTCGAGGAAGGCTCACCCCCGCCCGGGGAAAAGCATAGAGGATTTAAGGGGCGGGAGTCCTACCGTCGTGTTTTTTTTTTTTTTTCTTTCCTTTTTTCTTTTCTCTTTTATTTATATTCCTATACTTTCGTTCATCGATACCATCATCACAGTTGATAAAGGCCAAACAATAGTGATGCTTTTTGTGTGGGGTGTGTTTTTTTGAAAATACATTGAAACCTTAAATTAATACAATAAAATATAATAATAAAAATATATTTTATAATTATAATATATAAAATATATATATATTATATATATATATATGTTATTTATATGTATTACCGCTCATACAAAAACACACTACAATATATATACATATATATATATATATATATATATATATTAATATAATATATATATATTGTATATATATATAATAATATATATATATTATATATTCATATACATATACTTGGTGTGTGGTGT
This sequence comes from Penaeus monodon, assembly GCF_015228065.2. NCBI lineage: Eukaryota > Metazoa > Arthropoda > Malacostraca > Decapoda > Penaeidae > Penaeus > Penaeus monodon. Next base: position 26,101,042 of record NC_051389.1, read on the forward strand.
GTGTGTGTGTGTGTGTTATTGTGGTTGTGTGTGTGTGTGTGTGTGTGTATATATAATATATATATATATATATATATATATATATATATATTTATATTATATATATATTATAATATAATTATATATATATATTTATATAATAATTTATAATTATGTATTATATATATATTTATATATTATATGTGTGTGTGTGTGTGTGTGGTGTGTGTGTGTTGTGTTGTATGTGTGTGGTGTGTGTGTGTGTTTTTATAGATGTGGATAATTCTATTTCCTGTTAGGATGTGGATAATTCTTTTTTCTATTACCAGTGACCAGGGGCTTTTTCCACGGGGCCCCAAAATGTCCCAAATAAAAAACCACCCGCTCAGCGGGCGGGCGGAGGTCACTTTTTATATCTGACCTGGTTTGCCCGGGGGAGTCCGTCGCCAGCGACCACGGGGTAAGGTCACTCCGCCCTCTCCCCGGGGCGCTGACCGTGACCTCCGCGCGGCGCTTTTGCCCCTTTTAGAAAAGTCGAGCGTCGTCGTAGCGTGTGTTCACCCCCCTTTACGGGGTTTTTTTGCGTCCTGTCACCACTGTACTAGAGTCAAATAGCCGTAAAATCGGTGGCGGGGTGGCGCTGCGTCCTTCCGGGCTCGCAGCAAAAGAAAATCTCCGAAAAAAATCCGCTCGACCGCTTAAGACGGGGCTAAAAAAAAAACCCAAAGTAAAAACTTTGGGGGCCCCTTTCTTATTTTTTTTCCCTTCCTTCTCCATCATGTGTTAACCGTTTTTGTTTTTTTTTGTTGGTTAAAAAAGGTGCAAAGAAAAGAAAAGGGGCACGTTCTCCACTATTTCCCACCTCAGATCGCTTTCCGTGCATCGAGTTTGATAAACAAACTAAATTCTTTTCGTTAGTTAAGTAATTAATTATTTTCTCTCTTTTTTTAGAGATTTATTTTTTTTTCTCTGCAAAAATTTAAACGCTTTCGTGTTTTATTTTATCACGAATCCCTTTTTCATTTTATCTCGTTCCAAACCCTCGCCCCCCGACCTGACCGTCCCTTTTCTTTTTTTGCGGTCACTTTGGGTTTAGAAAAAGGTTTTTTTTTCCTGTCTTACCTGACCTCACTTTCTCTTTTCCCGGTGGGGGGCGGCGTGGGTAGGTCAGATGACCCTTGGTTCCCTCAAATTTGGGAACAAGCATATCATTGTTACATTGTTTTTTTGGTGACCGTTCTATCGGCGCTAGACAAAGCAGGTAAAAAAATTTGTTTTATTGGATATAGCGTAGGATCTTCCCCCTTATCAAGTGCACGGGATTGCCCGATATTGCCCGGGGGGTTTTTTGCTTTTTAAAAAACCCTAATAGATCTGCCCCGCGTTCAGAGTAAAGTTATTCTTCGTTCGGCCCCCTTTGATCGGTGTACCCGGGGTTCGTCCGTTAATGTGGACTAGGGTTTAAGCTAGAAAATTATTCGTTTATTAATCACACCCTTTCTCACCCTCTTGAGTCGCTTGCATTTTTGGGGGGTACCCCCCAAGCGTTTGTTGTTCGTGAAAATTTAATTCCTTGGGGAATTTTTGCAGGCCCATTACAGATACGCAGAAGGAGCGGGATATTATATTCCTGGCTCGAGTCCTTCAGTCTAACGCTTTGGGTATAGGCCCCCCCTTTTTTTTTTGATTTTATTGAAGTCTGCGTCAAAGCTAACATGTCCCTCGGCAGTTCAGATTTCTGACCCCGAGAAGATTTTTTGAAAAAAAAGGGCATTTTTTTTTCATGTCCCCATTCTTTCATGCGTACATTCGTCCATATCATTTATTTGAATTCATGTGGTAGTTGAAATAATCTTAAATAGCTGCTTTGCTAATTTACTTCGTTTTGTTATATGAACGCTAATTTTCGTGTTTGTGATTCTTCTTGTGTGAGGTCACTCTCGCCCCCTCTCATTACGATAGCTGTCACTCACACACGCTCCAACACACCTTCACCTCCCCCCAAACACCAGACAAAAGACCTGCCCTTTTTCATTAAAAAGGCTTTTTGCTGTCTTAGTGCCGCGTAAGGATTTTATGTTCTCTTTAGCCCCAAATTTTTTTGTCTGCGGACGAGTGGTTCGTACTAAGTACAAGTTCATCATTTCTTACTGTGTGACGACTATGGTTAAAATAGATCTTCGCGGTCCCCGATGTCGTTCCCTTATCTATTCTCATATTATCAGAGATTTTTGGTATTAAAATAGGTCTATGCGGACCGCTACTGACTCTCCCTCTTTTTTTTCTTCTTTACCTTTGTGAAAAAGAAGAAAAAAAACGAAAAAAAGTTAAAAAACCACATTAAAAAATAAAAATTTTTAGAAAAACCGGGTAGTGGTAATTACCACCCCCCTCTTCTCTTTGCCTTTCTTTTTCTCTTCTCTGGCCCTTACGTGTTAAACGGCTCCCCCACTTTTATTGCAGTCGGACCGACACGGCACCAGGGGGGCCCTTAGGTGCTGTAAAAAAGGAGTCTCGAAGATCCCATAGGCCCAGGACCAGATTTTCGTCAAAAAGGTGTTGCCTGCCAGACTCCCCCCTAGAATCCAGCGAACCAGCCCTTGCCGAGTATCAGTCGCCCCCCGAAAGCTGTGCCTGGCGGACGCCTGCAGATCCGGTCAACTCCCGGGCTCTCGCAGATATCGCACCCCGAATCCCCCCTGCCCCGACGCCCGTAGATCCGGATAAGATTCGAGGGCGTGTGGACGCGAGAAAGGGCCTGGACGAATCTTGAGGACGTGTGGACGGGACCCGCCGAGTTAGGGCCGGGCCAGGGGCTACAGGAGTCAAGACGAATCCGAAGTCAAGGGGGACCTTTGCGAACTTTCGAGGGCGTGTGAAAGGGACGGGCAGTTAACACAGAGGACCCGGAGGATTTGGACGACAGGGACGGAAGCCCGAAAAAACACCAGGACACACACGAAACGAGACGACCCCCAAATTAGGTCACCCTTGAAGGCGCCTCGAGGGCGAGGCGCGGTAGGTGGCCCAGCAAAATAAGATGTGGATAATTCTATTTCTGTTACGGGTGTGGTAATTCTATTTCTATTACCTGGCCACGTGGTGTTTTCCACGTGGACCCAAATTCCCCAAAAAAAACCACCCGCTCAGCGAGGGGGGAGGTCACATTTTATATCTGACCTCGTTTGACCGGGAGTTCGTGCTAACTACCCCGCACTAAAGGGCAGCTCCGCCCTCTTCCGGGCAGCTGGGCCCTGACCTCCGTGCGGCCCCATAACCGTATAACAAACATTCGTGTTCTTATACTGCGTGGGGTTTAAAATCTAAGAAATAAAGAGTCAAGCCGTTAACAAGTAAACTACCCCCTGTTCACCATTGTCTAAGGGGATAGCCTTTTACAGTGTGTGTGGTTTTGTGTGTGTGTGTGTATTAGTATACACACTTATATGTATTGTATACATAACATAACATGTGTTATACATATATATAATATACATATACATAAAATAATTATATATATTATATAATATATATATATATTATATATATATATATATATCATATTTTGTAGTGTATAAAACACACACACACACACACACACACAACACAAACCCACACACCCACCCAAACACCCACCACTACACACACACACACACATACACCACCACATTCACACAAACACCACCACACACACACACACACACACACACACCCACACACACAGACACACACACGGTTGTGCTATGTGTGTGTGTGTGTATATATATATATATATATATATATATATATATATATATATTATATATATATATTTATTTATTTATTTATATTATTTAATAAAATATTTTTTTTTTTTTTTTACGGTAGGTTCTGTCTGAGCCGCCTGTCACAGCTGATACTTAATTGTAGTTTTCATTTTTTGCTCTTGGAGTGAGTCGTGGTAGGGTCCCCTTTTCCCTTTCCCCGGAGGCTGGGGGTACCTTTTTAGGTAAATTTTCTCTCTATTTATCCGGGCTTGGGGCCGCCTTACTTGGGCTGGCTTGGGCCCCCAGGGGCTAGTAGCAAACAAGGTGAAGTTCCCCCCAAGGAACAAACGGGGGTCGGTACTCGACTCTCGAATTCAGTTTGCCGCGTGACAGTTTTGGGAACCGACGCTCCAACCATTGGGCCACCGCGGCCTTATTATATATATATATATATATTATATAAATAAATATATATTATATATATATATATATATAAAATTATATATATTATATTATATATATAATATTATATATAATAATTTTATATATTAATTTTTAATATAAGGCCGCGGGGCCGATGGTTGGAGCGTCGGTCTCAAGACTGTCACGAGGGCAATCTAAATTCGAGAGTTCGAGTCACCGACCGCCGTGTTGTTCCCTTGGGCAAGGAACTTCCCTTGATTGCCTCCTAGCCCTGGGGGGCCAAGCCAGCCCAAGTCAAGGCTGGCCCCAACCCCGGATAAATAGAAGAAAAATTTCCTAAAAGGTACCACCCAATCCCGTGGAAAGGAACGGGACCCTCCCACGTACTCACCCCAAAGAGCATCAAAACATGAAAACTACAATTAAGTTCATGCTTGACCACGGGGGGCTCAGCATAAACCCTACCGTAAAAAAAAAAAAATTATTATATTATACATATATATAAAAAAATAAAAAATATATATATATATTTTATATATATATATTATATTATATTATATATATATAACACACACACACATAGACCACACACTGTGTGTGTGCCGGGGTTGTGTGTGTGTGTGTGTGTGTGTGTGTGTGTGTGTTGTGTGTTTTGTGTAATGTGTGTGTTTTATGTTGTGTGTGTGTGTGAGTTGTGTGGTGTTTTGTGTGTGTGTGTGTGGTGTGTGTGTGTGTGTGTGTGTGTGTGTGTGTGTATACCATACATATATATTATATATAATAAAATATATATTTATATATATTAAAAATTTATATTTTATATATATTATGTATAGTTATATATATTTTATTCACATGTATATGTCTATTTTAAACATTACATATACATGTGTGTTACTAATACACACACCACACACCACCACACCTGTAAAAGGCTACACCCTTTAGTACAAGGGTAACAGAGGGTAGTTATACTTTTACGGCTTGACTTTTTTTTCTTAGATTGACACCACGCGTATAGAACACGACTGTTTAGTTATAGGATTTCGGGCCGCACGAGGTCAGGGCCACGCCCGGAGAGGGGCGGACTGACCTTAGTGCGGGGTAGCTTAGCAGAACCCCCGGGTCAACGAGGTCAATAAAAAAGTGACCCCGCCCTCGCGAGCGGGGGGTTTCTTATTTGGGACTTTTGGGGCCCCACGTGGAAAACAGCCACGTTTCCACGGTAAAAAAAATAAATTTCCACACCTTTAAACAAAATAAAATTTCCCCCTCTTATATTGTGGGCCACCTACCGCGCCTCGCCCTCGAGGCCCCTAAAGGGGGTGACCTAACTTGGCTGGTCGTCTTTTTCTCGTGTTCGTCCTGGGCTTTTTCGTGGCTTCTCCCCCTGTCTCCAATCCCCCTGGTCCTCTGTTAACTGTCCGTCCTCGTTCACACTCCTCGAAAGTCTCGCAAGGCCCTTTTGCTTGGGTTCGTCTTGACCTCCTCGTAGTCCGGCCCCGGCCCAAACCCGGGGCGGCTCCTCGTCCACACGCCTCCAGTCTCGTCCGGGCCCTTCTCGCGTCCAACGCCCGTAATCTTCATCCGGATCTAGGGGCGTCGGGGCGGGGGGCATCTGGGGGCTGCTGATATCTGCGCTACGATCCTGGAGTTGCCCGGATCGCAGGGTCCCCAGGCACGCATTCGGGCGCTGATCCCTGCGGCAAAGGTGCGGGTTGCTGGTTTCTACGGGGAGTCTGGCAGGCAACCTTTTCTGACGAAAATCCTGGTCCTGGGCCTTGGCGATCTTCGATGACGCCCTTCTTACAGCATCCAAGGGGTCCTCCCTGGGTGCCGTGTCGGTCCGACTGAATAAATGGGGGAGCCGATCATACCGAAAGGGGCCCAGAGAAGAGAAAAAGAAAGGCAACAGAGAGATGGGGGGGTAATTCCACTACCCGGGTTATTCATAACAATTTACGGTTTTTAATTTTGGGTTTTTTTAACTTATTTTCGTCTTTTTCTTTTATTTTCACAAAGGGAAAAAAGAAATAGAAGAGGAGATGCAGTAGCGGGCCCATGACCTATTTGAAATACCAAACCTCTCTGTAATATGAAATAGATAAGGGAACGAAACGGCGATCCGCAAGATCTATTTGAACCCTATCCCCTCACACAGATAAGAAAAAGATGTAAATTGTATTTATGTACGAACCCTCTCCGAAAGACAAAATTGCGGTAAAGAATACATCTAAATCCTTACGCCGGCACTAAACAGCAAACCCGCCCTTTTTAATGAAAAAGGGCAGTGTCTTTTGTCCTGTGTGGTGGTGAGGTAAGGTGTTGTGTATGCGTGTGTAGTGACAGCTATCGTTAAAGAAGGGGAAACGAGAGTGACCTCACACAAAATGAATCACAAACACATATTAGGGGGTTTACTATAACAAAAAATGAAGTAAAATTAGCAATGCTAGCTATTAAGATTTTTCAACTACCACATTGAATTCAACATATAATGATATGCGACAAATGTACCATGAATGAATGGTGCATGAAAAAAAATTCGCCAATTTTTTTTCAAGCAAATCTTCTCGGGTCGAAATCTGAACTGCCGAGGTACATTCTAGTTGCACGTCACTTCAAAAAAATCAAAACGGGGGGACCCTTTCCCCAAAAGCCGTAATGACTGAAGCACTCGAGCCAGGAATATAATATCCTGCTCTCTTCTGCGTATCTGAATGGGGGGCTCGCAAATTCCCCAAAGGGTATATAAATTTTCACGAATCACACAACGCTTGGGGGTACCCAAAACATGCAAGCGCTTCAAAGGGTGGGGAAAAGGGGTGATTAAAAAGCGAATAATTATTCTAGCTTAAACCCTAGTCCACATTAACGGGGCGTAACCGCGGTCCACGACTCAAGGAGCCGAACGAACGAATAACTTTATCTCGAACGACGGGCGCAAACTTTAGGCGTTTACGCAACCCCGGGGGAATACGGGCAATCCCGTGCACTTATAAGGGGAAGATCCTAGCTATATCCAAAAAAACAATTTTGTTACCTGCTTCGCTCTAGCGCCGATAGAACGTGTCACCAAAAAACAATGTAACATGATATGCTTGCTTCCAAATTTGAGGGAACCAATGGGCTCTACTTCCCAGCCGCCACCCACCGGGAAAAGAGAAAGTGAGGGCGTCAAACAGGGAAAAAAACCTTTTTCTAAACCCAAAATGCCCCCAAAGAAAAAAAGGTACGGGCAGTCGGGGGGAGGGGTTGGAACGGATAAATGAAAGGGTTTTTGATAAGAAAAAATCACGAACCCCTTAAATTCTTGCAATGAAACAAAATAAAACTCTAAAAAAAGGGGAAAAATTATTACTTAACTAAGAACGATATTCATGTTTTTTTTTTTCACATACTCGATCGCACGGAAAAGCGATCTGAGGTGGGAGAAAAAGTGGAGAACGGCCCTTTGTTCATTTGCACCTTTTTAACCCCCAAAAAAAACAAACGGGTTAACACATGTTGGGGGAAAGGAAAGGGGAAAAGAAATAAGAAAGGGGCCCAAAGTGTACTTACTGTTTTTTTCTTAGCCATGCTTTAAGCGGTCGAGCGGTTTTCTTCGGAGATTTGCGTCAGCTGGAGCCGGAGGACGCACGC
>NC_051389.1:26135575-26136956 GCF_015228065.2 Penaeus monodon
GTTGAATCCTGTAAAAAGAACCATTACTGCATTGCAGGAGGTAGAACTTCCCTTGAATTGTCTGATCAATATCTGGTATTGGTGACTTACCATTACCCTTACAATATGCTGAAATTTGATGATAAACCTACTCTCGCCTTTGCCATGTTAACATTTTAATGCATTAATAGACCAAACAATTTCTGGCAGAGCAGCAAAATCACGGAGTTGGCCAGTTTAAAATATCACCTAAATTCTTTGAAGAAATGTCCTTCCATCTAGACTAGCCATTATACTCCAAGACTCATCATTTAGAAACTCAGGATTCTTTGCAGGAAGAGGTTTCCATTGTACCTGATCTGTCGAGCAACACCCTTCATATTTGTCAGAAGTTCCAGGACAGCCAGTGCAACAGGTTTCATCATAAGGAGTGACTAAGTCAGAAAGTCCAGCAGACTCAGTAAATCAACCAGAGTATCCAAAACACCCAACTGGATTGCAGTAATTTCGAACACAGCAAACTACCCAACCAGCTTTACCTGCACCTTCCAGAACAATGTATAGGCAGAGGGCCCCCGAACTACCGAGAACAGTTCAGTGTTTAATGTGTGATCATACTTCAGTAATTATTTTCATTCTTCTGGAAGTATTAGGAAGATTGTCTCAGGAATGTAGCAGTGCTGTCTAATGTACATACATTTTAATGGTTAATACTATACTGTATTAGGTACTGAAAATAAGTTTCTCTCTCTCTCTCCCCGTTCTCTCTCTCTCTCTCTCTCTCTCTCTCTCTCTCTCTCTCTCTCTCTCCTTTTTTTTTCTTTTTTTTAATTATATATATTTTCAGTTGTTGTTTTTTATCATTTCAATAAAATTACGGATATCTTCTTAAACCATCCCACGTTAGAATATGTAATTAAATTAATGAAAATCTGATTGAGGGCTTCTAAACATCAGTTCTAATCTCATTTTTTTTCTCTTTGAAATCTCTGTCTTCCTGAATTAAAGCTTTCTAGTCAAATACCATTGCGAATTATGTTAGTTTTGTGTTAGTATCATATAATATACAATCCAAATTATATTTTCCACTTTTTACTCCAAAATACCATACAATATCATTATATAGATAATTATTACTTTTTTATAATAATATTTTTTCTAATGTTTATGACCAGTATATAAAAGTGCAAGGTCTTAAAAATATCACGGTAATAGTTTTTATTTACAAACCATTGGATTTGAAATACTTTATGCTTACTTATTTTTGTCGAAGAGAGATTTATTATCTTTATAAATAATATATTGAAAAACCGATCATATACATTCACCCAAAATTGTATCTGGAAAAGGGATTAGCACTTTCATTGCAAATATGTCCATTCTTCCCCTTTTGCGGTACCAT
>NC_051389.1:26137056-26141842 GCF_015228065.2 Penaeus monodon
TTTTATTAATATTTATATTTATATATATATAAAATTTTATATATTTTTATTTTAAAAATTATTTTTTTATTTATATAATTTTTATATTATATATATATATTTTATATTTTATATATATATATATTATATAAATATATTTATTTTTATTATATATTATATATTTATATATATTATAATATATCTTAATTATAATAAAATATTTATATATATATTATATATATAATATGATTATATATATATAATATATATATTATATATTTATATTTATTTTTATATAATATATATATATATATTTTATAATATATATATATATTATTATATATTTATATATTTTAATATTAATTTATTATAATATATCATAAATTAATTCAATCCCCCTTTTTTCCTTTTTTTTTTTTTCTTTATTTATTCTTTTTCTTTTCTCTCTCCTTTCCCCTAATTTTTTGCCTTTATCTTTTCTCTTTTTCTTATTTTCTTTCTATTTTTCCCTTTTCTCCTTCTTCCCAACTCCTCCTTTCCTTCCCTTTTTCTTCCTTTTCTTTTTTCTCCCCTTCCTTTTCCCCCTTTCCCCCTCCTTTTTCCCTTTTCCCCCACCTCTTTTCTCCGTTTCCCCCCTCCTCTTCCCACTCCCCTTTTTTTCCCTTCCCCTCTCCCAAATCCTTTTTCCCTCTTTTTTTCCCTCTCCCCCCTCCTTTCCCCCTCCCCTCTTCCCTCCTTTCCCTTCCCCATCCTTTTTTTCTCCTCCTTTTCCCCTTCCTTTTTTTCCCCCTCCTCCCTCCTTTGCTTTCCCCTTTTCCCTTTTTTTTTTTTTCCTACTTTTTCCCCCCCCCTTTTTTCCTTTCCCCCTTACCCCCCCCCACCCCCCTTCTTGGCTTTCCCGCTTATTCTTGCCTTTAATTTTTTACTTTTCCTCCCCGAAACTCCGGCCCTAGCTATCTTCTCTTGTTTAAACTACCCTCACGTCTAACTTCTTATATTCGCTTTACCTGGTACTTTCTCTTGATTTTTCGGCTATTCCCTAATTCTAGATCTTTGCACTTTACTCTTACGATCCTATGGCCCCTTTTCCCCTAAATCCTGCCCTTTTTTTGTCATGCCTTCTTTGTCCTTGCACATGACATGTTCGACACGTATTGACTTTTGCACCCAACCTGTTTTTTGTATTAAACGTTTTGTTTACAATTTGCTGTCGAACATTTTTAACTAATATCTAACTAATTTGCTGCTCTGTCTTTGCCTCTTTAATTGTATTTTTAGTAAAATGTGTTAAGTTACAATTCTTTTGTCTAGACGCATTTCTTATTATGTTATTTTTATTTTTTATTTTATTACCTGCAGCGTTTACATTCTTCGTTTTCTCCCTAGTCAATTATAAGTTTTTTGATGCATCTTTTATTCCATTTTTAGGGCACTGGCAAATTATTTTCATTGTTTCCTTGTATTTTAAAGATTCCCCTTTTTATAGTTCATGAGTTTTTCTCCACTTTTTATTGATTTTAATGTGTTCATCAGATCTTGATTTTTACCATAAATATTTGTTTTTTTGTTATGTTTTACTAATTTTATTGTTTTATTAGTTACATCTACAATTGATTTCAGATTTTTTCACTGCACTAAGTAATATTATTTTCTACTGTCTTTACAAAGCTCATGTCAAAACCCTTATTATATAAGGTACTCGATTCCACTAACAAATGAATGTGTTAAGACGAACGTGTGCATGTGTACCCACTTGGATCCTACAGTGACATGGCGACGGACCTACATGGAGTGAAGGTTGTACCTGACTTGAAAATTGCCTTATTCTGTGGGAAGCTGGGTGTATTATTTCAGTCATAATCAGCATGAAAGTACTTACACCACTCATCCACAGACAGCCATATGTTCCTTGTTCCACTATGCCTGACAACTATTTTTTTCCGCTTCATAGGCAGCGTCACTTGGACGATACAGTAATAAACGGGCTCTCATTACGGATACCATTACAGGTACCAACACTTTTATTCTCTCCTGCCCTTGACAGAATTGGGCCACAGAGACAACGAACCTGAAAAGAGAAGAAGGAAGACTTGAGCCTGACCAAAAAAATAAATAAATGAATAAATGATAAATGATAGTTCTTAAAATAAATGGTTTGAATACCTGGGTGATAGCCTGTATTACCCTTGGAGGACCAAAAAGATTTACTCAGTCATCAAAGAATGTATGGTGGACAGATGAAGTAGTTGATGTGCGTAGAGGCACCAACTGGAGAAACCTTTACTGTTTATCTAGTAATGATAGACCATATCTTACAGGAATGGACAGTCCAAAGTCCATAAGATCCATTAAAATGCGCTCTAAGGGAAACTCCTGAACATCCTTTAACATGTTTAGCTAGTAATACATGGACCATTTTCAAAGGTTACTGTACCCCTTGATGAGATGCTAGTGGCGGCAGGTGGGAAGCTTTCGCTACTGAATTCTTAAGACTGGAAAGGACCACTAGCTGATAACAAATGCCATCAGGCAAGTATACCATAAATACTTATAAATGCACATATACACACATACGCCCATCACACATCTGTACATATCTTTGATCTCAAATTCTGCCAAAGAAAGTGGCATTTAACCATCTTTCAAGTAGCACTGTGAGTGCTTCCAGGTCAGTAGTTGGGTACATAGATTCAGAGGAACTCATAGGAACGGCATAGGGTGCTTGAGTAGCATCTTGCTGCATAAGATATGCTCCAATCGCTACCCAAGAAGCATGTGTGTGTAGCTTAAATTCCTTAGTAAAGTCTGGCTGCTGAAGAACGGGCAGTCACCAGATGTTCTTTTAATTCTTCAAAAGCGACTGGAGACCACAGCCGTTTCTGGTTCTTTTTCAGTAAAATGTGAAGTGGAGAAGCAATGTGTTTCCTGAAAAATCCTGAGGCACCTAGGAAGTATCTAACCTGGTGGACTGTGTAAGGTGTTGGTGATTTTGAAATGGCAAGTATACATACACATATATACAAATATATACACATGTATGTATATATATTTATATATATACATATACTACATATATATACATATATATACATATACTACATATATATACATATATACATATATATATACATATACTACATATATATACATATATATATACATATACTACATATATATACATATATATATGTAGTATATATATATATATATATATATATATATATATATATATATATATATATATATATTATTTTTTTTTTTTTTTTTTTTTTTCCCTCGCTGCTCAAGTCCTCAGTAAAATTCCGTAACAGCCATTTTCCTTAACCGTATAGAAAGTTGTGGTCTTATTTTGTTGTTCGAAGAGTGTAAGCCTCTTACTCTTCCGAGGTCCTCGGAGGCAAGACCGTTTTCAAGCAATTTTTTACAAGCTCTCTTTTTCTCGTAATTTCTTTTATGTGGTGTGCCGTCCTCGCAAATCCTAAAGGGGTCGTGCCAAATATCAGGGCAGATAAATCTAACAATACTTAAAGTTTCTTGTTCCACATGTGATCTAATATGCCTAAAATGTTAGTTAAAGTAATGTAAAACTCGAATCGAGAGAACACATGTAGTCTCATATGTACTGCGTACTCTGTATAGTGGTATTAGTTTCGTTCATATTTAGTTTACATTTATAACAACATAAAGGAAGCCCTTTCCATTAGTGCATTTATAACATAAAAGCAACTTTTTCCAGAACCTTCTCAGCAACCCTGAGCAGGTTCCATGATGCAGTAATCGGTGGTCAGGTGTCAGAGAAACAACAGCCACTTTAGCGCAAGCTAACCAAAGTAGACATTGCTCTCGTGGTCACATCTTCAGTAGCATTGCTACCAAAATGCTACCCCCACCCGTTAAAAAAAAAAGATAATAATAATAATAGTCTGCAGGGCGAGAAGCCTGACGCAGAATACGTTTAGGTTACAGAAAATATTGGAGCGGGATACACGAAAGTTCTTAGACAGTTTTGAGACTAAAATCTGAGACTGTCTTAAAAGTGTCTCAGGCTGGCGCTCTGTCACATATAAAATATCAACAAATAGATATATTAAATTGATACTTTTATATTATCCAAAGTAGCGTATACATGGTTTAATACGTTTTTTATACTAATGGAGTCATGGACACGTTCACTTTTACAAAAGCTGACAAACATCAAATAATATAAATGATCATGTGGCAACAATGCCCTTCGATTGCCTACATCGTTCAGTTGCGCTCATCAGTTTATTTGCATTCATCAATTTATTTCAGATTCAAACATACCTTCAAATGTACACAGATGTTTTTTTTTCTAATCTAATGTGCATGCGTTACACACATAAATACATATTTACAGGATTAGTGCACGTGAAATTACCTTTGCTGAAGCGCCGGGCCGTGACATCGCCTTCTGCTGGCTATTGTGATTAATAAATACCTTCAAATTCATGAAGATATGTTTTTGCTTTGAGTAAAACATATATTGTGCATGAGTAACACGTACAAAAAGCCTAGGTACAGAAATAAATATGAAAATTAATGGGAAACCCCTCTGCCGAAGCATGGAGGCCCTCGCTTGTAGTGGACCCATTTTAAAGTTTGCATTACCTAGGTAGGCATAAATCAGATTTCGACATATCTACACTATCAACTCAAGGTCATTGCTTAACAATTCTGTTTCACATGCTTCAGCAAAGAGGATATCCATTAGTTAAAAACGATAATTTCGATTATACTTTAAAACTCGCTCATTTTTCTGAGCCGTGGATCTCCAAAAGAGAAGGAA
>NC_051389.1:26164442-26174442 GCF_015228065.2 Penaeus monodon
ATGAAATTGAAGAAATTTTTCTCTCCCTCTCTTCCGCTTAAGTGGCGCTTTGTTCACTCTTTAAAGTCAGAGACAAACGTGTAATGTAGTTCAGCAACATGTACGTCCGTTTCTCTTGCAAATAGCATTACACTAACTCCCTTAGATGTTCCTGTTCTTTATTATCATTATTTTTGTGCAATGGACGATTTTCAGCAGATTCTACTTTAAACTAAGTTGAGCCAGTAGTATTAAGAATCTATTTATACTTATCAATGATGAAAGATTCCCCTTTTCTATTATATTACAATTTATAAGGAAAAAAAAGTAAAACAGAAACAAAAATAAGGGTACAACATAACGAAATATATATTGTGAAAAAATACAAATATGTTCCTAGTAATGCTTTCAGCGAATTTTCTTTTCTTTCTTCGCGTTCTAACAGACCCAAAGAAGTTGCCTCGTGAAAAGCACCCCTGCTTCTCAAGGAACAATTCCGGAAATGCGGAAGTAGTCGGAGGAGTAACATAACGATTTCCTTCAGTGGTTTTGAGAGGAAAATAACATTACACAGAGCCTTTTACGCGGGCGATCTCATCACCACTTCCTCGGGAGTCCCGGAATATTGCGATTTGAGGCTCTGGACAGGGGGAGGGAAGGGGGAGGGAGAGAGGGAAACAGAAAAGGAAATGCAGATCGATATACTACATATGTATATATGGTGTGTGCATGTATAAATATATATATATATATGAATAAAGAAATTAATCAATATATATATATGAATACATAAACATATATAAACACACACACACGTATGTGAATATGTGTGTATGTATATGTGTATATATATAAATATATATATATATATATATATATATATATATATATATATATATATATATATATATATACATATATATATATACATATATATATATATATATATGCATATATATATAGATAGATAGATAGAAAGATAGATAGATAGATAGATATGTGTATGTGTATATTCTTTACTTCTTTTAACGGTAGGTTCATGTCTGAGCCGCCGTGGTCACAGCATGATACTCAATTACAGTTTTCACGTTGTGATGCTCTTGGAGTGAGTACGTGGTAGGGTCCCCAGTTCCTTTCCACGGAGAGTGCCGGTGTTACCTTTTTAGGTAATCACTCTCTCCATTCTATCCGGGGTTGGGACCAGCACCGACTTGGGCCGGCCCAGCCACCCAGCGGCTAGGCAGGCAATCGAGGCGAAGATCCCTGCCCAAGGGAACAACTCGCCGGCCGGCGACTCGAACCCCCGAACCCAGACCGCCGCCGTGACAGTCCCGAGTCCGACGCCCCAACCACTCGGCCACCGCGGCCCCGACGATCATGGGCCTCCACGATCTTTCCTGGCAATTCAGAGCGGCGGCCCGCCACTGCCCTCCGCCCGGTGTTTTTTTGTTTTTTTTTTTTTCCGAGTCACCATCTCTATTTACCCGGCACTGACTTGGGCTGCCTTGGCCACCCAGCGGCCAGGCAGGCAATCGAGGTGAAGTTCCTTGCCCAAGGGAACAACGCGCCGGCCGGTGAATTGAACCCTCGAACTCAGATTGCCGTCGTGACAGTCTTGAGTCCGACGCTCTAACCATTCGGCCACCGCGGCCCCCATGTGTATATATATGTACATATATATGTATATATGTATGTATGTCTGTAGATATATGTGTATACACACACACACACACACACACACACACACACACACACACACACACATATATAAATATATATATATATATATATATATATATATTATATATATATATATATATATATATATATATATATATAATACATATATATATATATATATATATATATATATATATATATATATATATATATATGTGCGTGTATTTGTATTTATATTCATATGTGTATATATGTATATATTTTTCTTTCTTTTTCTTTTCTTTTTTTTCTTTTTTTTCCAAGTGCCCTGTCTAATATATATATATTTATATATATATATATATATATATATATATATATATATATATATATATATTATATATATAATGATAATGATAGTTGATGTTATCATTATTTTCATAGTTCTTCTCATCATATAACAAGTAAACAAGTAAAATTACAAGTTAGTGGAGGAAAAATTTCTATAAGGTAACAAATGAAAGATGCCGCCTCGCTTCAAGATCTGGTCAAACATTTTTCTGACGCCAGTAATATATATATATATATATATATATATATATATATATATATATATATATATATATATATATATATATATATATATATTTACTTTCTGTCTTTTATTTCTGCTTTAGACTCATTTCTTTTTTTCATCTCCCCCTTCTCTCTCTCTCTCTCTCTCTCCTCTCTCCTCTCTCTCCTCTCTCTCTCTCTCTCCTCTCTCTCTCTCTCTCTCTCTCTCTCTCTCTTCATCTCCTGCCTTCTCTCTCTCTCTCTCCTCTCTCTCTCTCTCTCTCTCTCTCTCTCTCTCTCTCTCTCTCTCTCTCCCCCTCCCTCCTCCCTCTCTCTCTCTCATGAAATTCTTCGTGGTCACAGGTGGCTACCCAAGACTTTATTCGAAAAAGGCGCAGGCTTCAGAAGTTGCTCGGGGAAAGTGGAAAGCAACGCGATAATGTGAGGGAACTTGTCTCGCACCTTGAGAGATGTAGCAGAATATGTCTGAAGTGATAGACCATTTAAAATGCGCAAGTAGCGATACTAAGATACATATAATAATATACTCAATAATATATATATATATATATATATATAATTTTAATATATATATTATATATATATATATATATATATATATATATTATTATATACATATATATATATATATATATATATATATATATATAATATATATATATATATATATATATATATATATATATATATTTCTTAGAAAAGGGAATGGGCAATTAAGGTGCATCCTTAACGTCAGATAGACTTAGAAATTTGGTGCAATTTGACAGAGCTTCGCAAGGCTTTGGAGTACTTGCAAGAAGACTCAGGAACTTCGTGTGCCAAGGCAAATATTTGTCATAAAACAAAATGGTTCTGGAGAATCAGAGCTTATAGATGCCATTAAGCAATTAGCTATACGACAGAAAAGATTGCAAAATCACATATTGGTTAAAAAGGGGCAGGCAAGAATAGGCAAAAGGTTAAAAGGTGCTCCATGCATGAATCAAACTCACATGATTTGAAGGATCTGCAACATTAAAACACTGGACTAATGAGACAAAGCGTGAATACTTGAAACATAAGAGAATATGTTACATGTGCCTTAAAGAGGGCCACCCGACAAAGAACCGCGATCAGAGATATCCGTGTGGAATTACTGTCAGTGGTATGCAGTGTGCTCGATACCACCATTCTGCTATTCTTTCACTGTTCCATACTTTAGCCACTGAAACAAATATAGAAGCAACCAACAGCCACATGAGTAGAGATGGAGTAATGTTCATGACAGGATTTGTGAATAGTTAGAGAATTATTGTTATAAAATACCTGTGAGAGATAAATTAGGAAGAGAAAGACGCATTGATGCGTGAGGTATAAGTGAAATAACTGCAATGCCCTGTGAAGCAGGCCTAACTATTATGGCACAAAAGTTTGGTGTGCAAGAGGGACATAAAATGGCCTAGAGGGCGTATAGAGCTATTAATTGGATCAGATTATTGCACTCTATTACCACAAGTTATAAAAACAGTAATGTGCAGTTGATTGCAAATGACTTTGGATTTTGCCTCCGAGGAAAGGTGATGAAAGGGTAGGTTTCACGTTCAGGTAAATCATATTATTCGTAATCGGCCAAAACAGTGGCTCCTTGCACCTAGGCCAAATCCTAGTAAATTACTGGAAGATTATTTCTTGACTGAAAGTTTAGGAACCCAATGTACCCGACGATGTGGAGGATGCAGGTATGGATATTGTTCACTAACAGGAGAATTAACTATAAAAGAAAGAGAACTAAAACTTATTGGAGAAGGATTACGTTATAAGGATAAATGGTGTTGGATTTCAGAATATGGGACTAGAATACTGTATAAGAAGTATCAAGAACAAATGAATGATATGTTAGCAAGAGGAGTAGCACAAAAGTTGACACCACAAGAAGTAAAAAGATTATGATGGCCCAGTGTCTGCTACACCATGAAATTCATAAGCTAAAGTCTCAGTTAACACCAATAAGGATAGTTGTCAATTCGGTAGCTTCATTTCAAGGGGTTCCATTAAATAATTTTTTGGCTAAAGAGCCTAATGTGTTGAATGACTTGATAGGAATTCTGATGCGATTTAGGCAGAATCAAGTAGGCGTGGTTGGGGATATCAAGAAAATGTACAATCAAGTCAGAAAATCAGAATTTGATGGACACACTCACAGGCTGCTCCGGAGAGATTTAGATATTGAGAGGAAACCTGATCATTATATGTTGAAGACATTTTGTTATAAACCAGGAGGAGCAATAGCAATGTTGGCATTGAGAAAGACTGCTCAAATGGATTCTGATTATCCCCTCGTGGCAAAAATGATGATTGAAGATTCTTATGTAGATGTTTTATGCAGTGTTAAAAACAGGTGGGTTTATAATGAAACAATGTGTTCTGTCTGGAGATGGGTACCATGATGAGAAAATCTTGAATATAAGTCCTGAGAATATATTGCGTTTGGATTGGAACCGTAAGTTCAAAATTAAACAAAGGAAGAACTGAACCAAATATTTCATCAACAGATTTAGAGAGGTGTCTGCCAAGCCTGTTGTTTCAGGATATGTTCCAGTTAGAGAAACTGGAATTCAGATGTGAAACCATCCATGGCTGTGGGTGACCCAAAATTAGTCATTTTTTCCGACGAAAGTACTAAAACATATGGAGTTGTTGCATATGTCAGGTGGGAATTACCTGGTGGTTCAGTCAGCTCACGCTTCCTGTGCTCAAGGAAAAAAATTGCACCAACTAGGTAGATAAGCGTGCCAAGACTGGAATTATGTGGAGCTGTCAAAGCTAGTCAATTAAAATCTAATACTGAACAGGAAATGGAATTTCAGTTCAGTAGGTTTATTCATATTACCGACTCAGCCATAGTGCGATCTCAGATTCAAAAGGAATCTTTAAGGTCAACACCTTTGTTGCAAATAGAGTCGCAAAAATACAATCGTGGTCAACACGGGTGCAATGAAACATTGATAAGTAAAAAGTAAAAAGAGATATTGGTAGAATCATAGGAAATGCCACCCTTTCATATGGGGAACTTCAGAGAGTCATGTTTGACATTTCCAATCTTCTGAATGAAAGACCTACCTATTGGAATACAAAACAGGCTCAAATATTAACAATGGCACTACCTTATGCACAAATGATCTTTTATTGGGACGCTCTACTGTCCCCGTACCCTGTGGACTCTGGGATGAAAGTAGTAACTTAAGTAAGAGATGAGCTTTCAAGAACAGAATAGTAAAAGCCTTCTGGAGAAACTGGATGCGTGATTATTTTCCCAGTCTGATAATTAGACAAAAATGGCATGTGGACACACGAAACGTTCAATCAGGGGACATTGTAATAATGAAAGATCTGAATGTTTTAAAAGGTGAATGAAAACTTGCTCAAGTTGTAAATCCACTCAAAAGTAAAGATGGATAAGTGAGAGATGTCCTACTTAGATATAAGATTATACAGGCCAACAAGACATTAATTATAATTAGATCTGTACATAAACAAGAGGTACTTCTACAAGTGAAAGAAGAGCGAGGTAGAATTTTGCGTGAGAGAGTGTTTTGTGAATAAGAAAAAAAATTCAGAAATAAATAGATGAAAAAATATACTTGTCAGTTTTCTTTGAAGGTGATAGGAAACTTTTGCCTCTATTGATGTGTATTTATGGCCTGCATTACGTGCAGGCGAAAGAACTTATTTATGTTCTCATTCAAATTCATAGCCTTGGATCTTGTGATATAAAATATATCTTCTTTCGCTATATAATATATATATATATATATATATATATATATATATATATATATATATATATATATATATATATATATGTATGTATGTATGTATGTATGTATGTGTGTTTCATTAGAATGTATATCCCTGAGTATATAATGTAATATAGATTATGTTCAGTTGAGCCGTATTCTAAGAAATTTGTGAGAGCACGAGCCTGGGGACGTTCTTGGCGTAAGATTTTGTATACGCCAAGATTTTGTATCATTGCCTCTGTTTACTTTGTGGAAATTGACATATGTAGGAGATATGCAAAGATACTATTTGCATCCTGCACTGGATTTTGTAAGTGACACATTATTCACGTGAAATTGAGCAATGTTAATAGCCTTTCTCATATGAGACGGTTTTAATGTGGAAATTTCTATGATTTGTTAGTTGTTTATAAAGGTCATTGGAATCTTATAACTGCTTATGTATTATAGAAAAATAATTTATTTGCCTATTGATACATTTTGCAGTATGTTCTAGTTGTTGTGATTCAAGATGATTCGGTGATTCAAACTTAATGTGGAATATGATTGAATTGGTTACTTTATTTGAAATATTTAGATTTGCTTGTGTTGGCATGTATCTACACTGATTCTTTGTAAGGAATTAACATAGTTTTATGCTATATGATTCTATTTGTTTGTTTTGATTTATTGGTGTAACCGGTACTGTGTATTTGATTTTAAAGATTTGAGATGGTCTTTAGCCTTGAACTGTTAGGTATAGAATGGGTTATTTGTGTGCCACATAATCAGTGATAATAAGTGCTGTAGGTTGATATTTTGATCTTTTACAGCTTCCCTGGTGATTGTTTTCCAGGGGTTGACCAAGTACAGGCCTGTTTATTTATCTATTAGAGATAGTGCGGCCATGTTGTGACTGTTTTTTGTTTGATTCATTGTTGCCGTTGAACTACGAACACTTTTATATATATTTATATATATTAAACACACACACACACAGACACACACACACTACAATACACACACACACACACACCAATATATATATATTATATATGCATATACTATATATATATATATATATATATTATATATATATATATATATATATATATTATATATATATATATATATATATATATATATAATGTTTATGCATATACTACTAATAATATATAATATATATATATATATATATATATATATATATATATATATACATATACATACATACATACATACATATATATTTGTGTGTGTGTGTGTAAATATATATGTATATATGTAAATGTGTGTGTGTATGCGTGCGCGTGCGTGCGTGAATGCGTGCGCGCGCGTGTACATACATATATATGTATATGTGTGTGTACGTATGCATGTGTGTGTTTTACATATATACATAAACACGTACATACATACGTACGTACATATATGCAGACACCCACACATATATTCGTATGTGTGTATGCTTTGTGTATGATATTCTGTACATGTACAATAATTATAAGTGATTAAGACTAAGACTATCAAGTCAAAATGGATGCAGGTGGATAGTCTAACTAGTACAATAAAATTAATCATAAGATAGACAAGCTTCGATGGAACTGATAGACAGACAGATCAAGAACCACCTCCTCCTTCTCGTCCTACTCCGCTGTTCCACCATTACCACCACCACCACCTCCTCCTCCTCCTCCTCCTCCTCCTCCTCCTCCTCCTCCTCTCCTCCTCCTCCTCCTCCTCCTCCTCCCTCTTCCTCCTCCTCCTCCTCCTCCCTCCTCCTCCTCCTCCTCCTCCTCCTCCTCCTTCTTCTTCTCCTCCTTCTCCTCCTCCTTCTCCTCCTTCTAATGATAATGATGATATTGGTAATAATAGTAATGGCAATATTGTAATGATAGTTAAAAGGTTAATAATTATGACGCTAAATAACAAGAGGATTAATGATGAGAAATAAAAAATAATGATAAGAGAAATAGTAATGAAGATGATGATGATAAGAAAAAAAAATAATATCAATTATGATAATCACAAAAATAATGAGAACAACAACGGCAATGATAATAATATCAATTATATGATAATGATAATAATAATAATAATAATAATAATAATAATAATAATAATAATAATAATAATATTATAATGGTAATAATAATAGAACAGATATTAATAATAATGATAATAATGATAGTGATGATGATAACAATAACAATGATAACAATAATGATAATACTAACGATAATTATGAAAATAAAAACAAATAATAACGAAAACGATAAAGAAATTAATTTAATGATAATAATGATGATAATAAAAGTAATAACAGTAATGCTAACAGTAATGATATGAAAAAGGAATATCTTGATGATAAGACTGACAATGATAAAAATAATAAATATCATAACAAAAATTATCACTATCATCATTATGATAATAATAATAATAGTAATGATAATATACAAATGATCATCATAATGATAACAAGACTGATAATAATAATAGCGATAAGAAAAATAATGATAATGATAATAATAGCCATAAGGATAATAAAGATAAAGATAAAAGTAACGGTAATACTAATAACTGATATAAATAATAATATTTGTATTATTTTATTATTACTTATTGTTATTATACTCATTATTACTATCATCATTGTCATTATTATCTTTATTATTACTATTATTATTACTACTGTTATTATCATTACCATTGTTATTATTATCATAATTATTATAATAATGATAACAATGATAATAACAATAATGGCACTGATGATAATAATAATAATAATAATAATTATTTATTATTATTATTATTATTATTATTATTATTATTATTATTATAATAATAATAATAAGAAGAATAGCGATCTTACATTCCAGCTCGACGATTTTCAACCTCCAGCCCGCCAACGTGGTGGCTGGCGGCGGTGCGGCGGCTCTCGCTCAGTTCAGGCAAAACGCCCTCTAGAGCTCGACGAAACGCCAGGATTCGTCCTGATCCAGCGTGTCGTCCGGAGGGCTTACTTACCTTCTCCAAGCTTGATTAGGCAGTGACGACCCAAGGACGGCATCTGGGGGTGTCCTCAGACCAGCCGAAGATTTTGTGCAGGGGTATCGCATCCACCTCTTTTGGAAAATTAATCTAGGAAGCATAACATGAGGGGGCAGAGTCTGCTCTCCCGGAGAACACTCGGTTTCTCAGCCCCAGAGGTCAGGGGTCTCAGCACGCTTTGCTTTACAATTGTTAGGGCATCTGGTAAATATTTCCCGCAGTCAATAATGCTAACAACAACAACAAATACTACTACTACTACTACTACTAATAATAATAATAATAATAATAATAATAATAATAATAATAATAATAATAATAATAATAATAATAATAATAATAATAATAATAATAATAATTATATTATTATTATTATTATTATTATTATTATAGTTGTTATAATAACAATAATAATAATAGAAATAATAATCATTATTATTATAATTATTATTATTATTATTATTATTATTATTATTATTATTATTATTATTATTATTATTATTATTATTATTATTATTATTATTATTATCATTATTATTATCATTATTATAGTAATAATAATAATAATGATAATCATAATAATAATAATAATAATAATAAAAAATAATAATAATAATAATAATAATAATAATAATAATAATAACAATAATAATAATGATGATAATAATAATAATAATGATAATGATAATAATAACAACAACAACACAAATAACAACAATAACAATAATAGTAATGATGAAGATAATAATAATAATAAAAATTAATAATATCAAGAACAATAGTAATGATAATAAAAGTAATAAAAGTGATATCATTAATTACAAGAAGGATACAGATAATAATTATTATTATTTCTGTTACTATCATCATTTTCATCAACAATTCTTTGACCATGCGCAAAGCATTAATTAATGATAATAGCAAAATTACCTAACAAAATATACTGTAAAACAATGACTTTGCTGCCCAAC
>NC_051389.1:26181942-26209442 GCF_015228065.2 Penaeus monodon
GCCCACAATAGACCGGTCTCTGGCGCTTTGAGTCACTAGAGCGCCGTCGTGAGTGGAATGCTTGCAGCTTATATCGATATCAAGAAAGCGTTCAATACGGCGCATTGTGAATCACTCTGGGAGATCCTGAGACTAAGAGGAATTCCAATAAGGATTACTGGATTAATACCAAGCTTGTATGGTGGTACTGAGAATTCTGTAAAGTGTGGTGGGGGCCTGCCAAGCTTCTTCCTTGCTAGTTCAGGAGTGAGACAAGACTTCAAAACTTGCATGGAGTGGATACTGGGTAGAGCTACTGTTCAAAGTCATTGTGTAGCAACACTGGGCAATATCAGGGTTACCGACCTCAACTTTGTTGACGGCGTTGCTATTCTATCTGAGTCTTTGGAAACCCTAGTGGTGGCTCTAGATGCATTTAGCAATGAAGCAAAGCCCTTAGATCGAGAGATCTCCCGGACCAAGACCAAGGTCAGGACTTTGGAGGCCTGCTAGGAGATCCTGTTTAATCGGTGGATGCTTGCAGTGAGGACATTGAAATCACAGACAGCTTTACATACCTTGGTAGTGTAGTACATGACTTTAGGTTGTCAAATCAGGAAGTCAGTAGACGGATTGGCCTGGCAGCAAGGGTCATGAAATCTCTCTACAAGAATATTTGGAGATACTGCTATCTGTGGAGAAGGACCAAGCTACGTGTCTTCAAAGCCCTGATACTGCCAGTTTTACTATACGTTATTGAAACATGGGCACTATCCTGTGCTTTAGAGCCTCGTCTAGAATCCTTTTGCAACAGATCATTGCACCAGATTATAGGGGTACATTTGGAAGTACCATATATCCCACCAGTGGTGAGACCGGTACAGGACCTGTTACTTGCACATTCCTTGACTGCCAACTCAGGGTATAAAGTCGCCTGGCACCCTCTCAACTGCAGGCTGGTCTTTCGCCAGGTGAACACTTTCCGTTGCAACCTGGTCCATAACAGTCCTCCCTGTACCTCGAAGTTGGGCACCTATGCTGTTCCTTGTGCCTCCTGTGATAAGCAATACTTTGGCGAGACATGCACCAGTTTCACTAAGCATCTGTCTCAACATATGTATGCTGTATCCAGGGGACACAACAACGCCCTCTTTTGCCATCAGTGGGACACAGGCCATAAGATGGACTGGTCAGCGGTGTGAATTGTCTTTCCTTATGTTGATGTTTACTTCCGCAGATTGGTGGAATCCTCCGTGATAAAGCTGCTGCCTAATTTCAACATGAACATCGGTTTTTATCCTGTTGATAGTCTCCTTGCTTCCCACATCCTCCGCCTTCTCCCTTATGCCGGCCACCCTACACACAGTCCGCCCGATCCTCCGACCTGACTTGACCTCACTTTGCTTCCGATCGTCTGTCCTCACCTGCCTCGACTTACCTCGTCGCCTCTCCTCTCTCTCTTTTATACCTCTCCTCTCCCTTTCTTCTTCAGACCTGAAAATGGAATCCGGAATCCGGTCTCAGTTTACACTTTATATAAGATATATAAAGGTTATAAAAATACTTTTAATTGTTCTGGAACACACCGGAAGGCAACACACGGCACCACATGAGCTCAATTCATTTTACTCCGTGCTGCTCACTTTACATTTTATAAATTTATTGAGTTCCTTTAAGCCTCTTGTATTTTTTTATGATGGTTGTGGTTATGGGGCAAACCACAGCCAGACCAAAGGATGTCTTGATAAAAGTAAGAACGGGGGAGACCTCATTTTGAGGTTATAGATAAAGAAATAAATAAGGATTTCCCTTGTGTTTTATATGCATTTTTAATGTCTATTTTGATTAATAATCTAAAGAATTAGTCGAAAGATATGAATGAATAACAATTCTTTTACGCTAAAGACTGGGTCATTTTAAACGCTCCTTGAATGTACAAGTTCTGATAACTCCAAAGTATTCTGATTACAAGGAGTTTTGAAGTATACATCTATGAGAGTTGGCTCTGAAAGCAGTCTCTAACCATAATCAGATAACACATCTTTAATGAAGGACTGCTTGAAACTTACCACGCTCGCTCGGTCAAAACTGCATTGGTTTAACTACTCTTACTCACCAACTGACACACACAAAACTCGGACGCCTTCTACTGTCTCGCAGATACGTGGGTACCGATCCCTCAATCGAGTGGTGGCAGCCTACTCCCATGCAGGTAAATGACACGCTAAACGCTACCCAGGAAAATTAAAAAGGTAAACTCTTGGTTGTGAGTGACTTTATGGTTCCCCTCGTGGTGACTTCTAAAGCCGTTTCAATTATTTTTTTTCTGGGTTTTCAAGGTGTGTTATTCGTTATAGCATATTACATGTTTTGTCTTTTACCATTACTAGTGTTTTGAAATCTCAGACCACTTTTCAGTCGGCATCTACAAATGAAACCAAAACACCCTCAGCATTAGACAAAAACCTACATCAAATTGGTATTCAGAGAATGGCATGAATTCAAAACAAGGAAGAAATGTTTAACATAACGGCATTAGGAAGACTGGAGGTCCAAGGGGCCTGGGGAATAAAGGCAGTGAACCATGCTGAGGGTGAGAGAGGAGATAATGGAGAAGGCATTAGCAAATAAGACTGGGAACAGAGCAGGCAAAATTACGTCTGAGGTATATATTAAACTCACTGATGATGATGGTAGATATTAAGTACCTGTTATGGTTGAATAGCAATGCTTTAGGGTTGTCAAAGAGTATTTTTCTTGCTTGGCTATTCATTTATTACTTTAAGGGAGATTACAGTCACACCCACATGCTTATGTGTGTGTGTGTGTGTGTGTGTGTGTGTGTGTGTGTGTGTGTGTGCGTGTGTGTGTGTGTGTGTGTTCAAACAAAGTAACATGTAAACATGTTATTTATTCGCCTGATTAGGTAATCTTGACGTGTTCGAAAAGCGACGATTCATTCTCTTTTTTTAATTGTGGCAGTTTCTTGTGTATGTATACATATTCACGAAGAGGAAAACAGTCACAACTCGTTCCTCATCAAATGGATAAATAGCCGAAATTTTGATAAAATTATATAGAAAGACCCTAGTATCATTTGCGACTATTCAAACTTGCGTTTCCATTTGTATTATTCATCTGTCTGATAAAGAGAACTTAAAGGGTCATTATGTAATTTGTGATTTCATACATATAAACATACTTATACATATATATACATACGTATGTATTCATGTATGTATATACACGTATATATGCATGTATATACACACACACACACACATATATATATATATATATATATATATAATATATATATAATATATATAATTATATTTAGATATAAAGATATAGATATAATATAATAGAAAATATGTAAAAATATATTTAGTATATAACATATAATATTAATATATATATATATATTATATATATAATATATATATAATATTTTATAAAATATATATTATATATAGATATATATATATATATATATACATACATATATATATATATATATATATATATATATATATATATATATATATGGGGGCCGCGGTGGCCGAATGGTTAGAGCGTCGGACTCCAGACTGTCACGACGGCAATCTGAGATCGAGGGTTCGAGTCACCGGCCGGCGCGTTGTTCCCTTGGGCAAGGAACTTCACCTCGATTGCCTACCTAACCACTGGGTGGCCAAGCCAGCCCAAGTCAAGTGCTGGTCCCAAGCCCGGATAAATAGAGAAAATGATTACCTATAAAAAAATAAAAAATAAAAAGATAATAGGTAACACCGTGGAAAGGAACTGGGGACCCTACCGCGTACTCACTGTGACCACGGCGGCTCAGACACTGGAACCTACCGATTAAAAGAAAGAAGAAGATATATGAGTTATATATATATATATAGAATAATATAGAGAGAAGTATAGTAGATGATACTATATATATATAGTATGTACATATAGGATATACAAATATAATATATATATATAGATATAGATAATATATATAAATAGTAGATAGAGAGATATATATAATGTGTGTGGTGGGTGTGTATATTATTACATATTATAATAGACTATAAGTATATACATATATATATAGATTATATGAGATATATGATAAATATTATATAAGATGTAGATATAGATATAGATATGTATATATGAGATACAGAAAGATATTATAGAAAGAGAGATATATATATATATATATTATATATATACTATATATAAATATATACATAGATAACTAGATATAGTAATTAGATAATAAAGATAGATATTATATATCGAAGAGATAGAGAAGCATAGAGGTAGGATATGATTATATATATATATTATATAGATAGATATAATATATATATATAAATATATTATACGGGAGATAAATAGACAGATATAACATGACATAGATATAGATAGATAGAGAGAGATTGAATATAATATATGTATTAGCAATAATTGCATATATATATGAATCAATCAGATATATAGTATATAATATATATAGTAAGATAGAGAGAGAGTATATGAAGAAGAATATAGTACTATATAGTATAGAGTATATATATAGAGATAATATAGATATATAGAGATATATAATGATATATAGAGGTGAATATATATGAGTATATATAGATAGATAGATTATAGATACTAGGCTTAGAGATATTAATAGTAAGTAGATAGAGAGAGAGAGAGAGGGATATAAGAGATAAATAGAGGATATATAGATATAGAGAGAGAGAGCGACTATATACGAGAGAGTATAGCTTATATATAGATAAGATAGGAGAGAAATAAGAGATATAGATATATATAAAATATAATATATGAGTAGGAGAGAGATAGAGACAAAAGAGAATATAGTATATAACAGAATATGAGATATATACATATAATAATATATATAGATAGTATAGATAGATATATAGAGATATATAGAGTATAGATGTTATACATATAGATATATATAGTATATATATTATATATATATATATATGTATATAGTATATACATATTATATAATATATACTATATAATATATATATATATGATATATGTAAATATGTATGCGTATATATACATATATACATACACATGTAAGGCTTCAAGGCATCCCTCCTTCTGCCTTCCCTTTTTCTTCCTTTCTTCTCTCCCACTCCTTTTCTTCCTTTCCTCCTCCTCCCTTCTCCCCCACTAATTTTCTCCTGCCCTCTCTCCCACTCCTTTTCTTCCTTTTCTCTTCCATCCCCCTCTCCCTCCTCTTCTATTCCTTTTCTCCTTCCCTCTTTCCCACTCCCTTTCTCCCTTTTCTCTTCCTTCCCTCTGTCCCGTTTCTCCTCCTCTCTCTTCCACTCCTTTTCTCTTCCTCCTTTTCTCCTTTTTTTTTCCCTTTTCTCCTTCCCTCTCTCCCCCTCCTTTTCTCCTCCTTCCCTCTCTCCCACTCCTTTTTCACCCTCTTTCTTTTTCTCTCGATCTCATACTCACCCTCTTTCCTCCTTCCTCTCATAATCACCGTCTTTCCTTCCCTCTTATACCTTTTTTTCCTCCTCCTCTCTCTCTCATACTCCCCCTCTCCCCTCGCTACTTGGCCTATTCCCCTTTGCCCTTGTCTAGTTTTGTCTAGTCCTACTTTTGCCGTCTTTAAGTTCATTTCCTTACTACTTCTGCATTCGCTTATTCTTGCTTTAATTTACTTTTCCTCCGAAACCTCCTGGCCCTTAGCTATGTCTTACTCTTGTATAAAACTACCCCTCATCGTCTAACTTCTTATATTCGCTTTACCTGGTACTTTCTCTTGATTTTTCGGCTATTCCCTAATTCTAGATCTTTGCACTTTACTCTTACGATCCTATGGCCCTTTTCCCCCTAAATCCTGCCCTTTTTTTGTCATGCCTTTTTTGTAAATTGAAATGATGTTCGACAGTATTGAATTTTGAACCAACCTGTTTTGTATTAAAACATTTTGTTTACAATTTGCTGTCGAACATTTTTAACTAATATCTAACTAATTTGCTGCTCTGTCTTTGCCTCTTTAATTGTATTTTTAGTAAAATGTGTTAAGTTACAATTCTTTTGTCTATACGCATTTCTTATTATGTTATTTTTAATTTTTATTTTATTACCTGCAGCGTTTACATTCTTCGTTTTCTCCCTAGTCAATTATAAGTTTTTTTTTATGCATCTTTTATTCCATTTTTAGGGCACTGGCAAGTTATTTTCATTGTTTCCTTGTATTTTAAAGATTCCCCTTTTTACAGTTTATGAGTTTTTTATTGATTTTAATGTGTTCATCAGATCTTGATTTTTACCATAAATATTTGTTTTTTTGTTATGTTTTATTAATTTTATTGTTTTATTAGTTACATCTACAGTTGATTTCAGATTTTTTCACTGCACTAAGTAATATTATTTTCTACTGTCTTTACAAAGCTCATGTCAAAACCCTTATTATATAAGGTACTCGATTCCACTAACAAATGAATGTGTTACCCCACCCCGCACATGAAAAACGGTGCATGTGTACCCACTTGGATCCTACAGTGACATGGCGACGGCCCTACATGGAGTGAAGGTTGTACCTGACTTGAAAATTGCCTTATTCTGTGGGAAGCTGGATGTATTATTTCAGTCATAATCAGCATGAAAGTACTTACACCACTCATCCACAGACAGCCATATGTTCCTCGTTCCACTATGCCTGACAACTATTTTTTTCCGCTTCATAGGCAGCCACTTGGCCGATACAGTAATAAACGGGCTCTCATACGGATTACCATTACAGATACCAAACACTTTTATTTCTCTCTGCCCTTGACAAGAATTGGGCCACAGAGACAACGAACCTGAAAAGAGAAGATAGAGGAAGACTTGAGGCCTTGACCAAAAAAAATAAATAAATGAATAAATGATAATTGATAGTTATTAAAATAAATGGTTTGAATACTGGGTGATAGCTGTTTATTCCCTTGGAGGACCACAAAAAAAAGATTACTCAGTCTCAAAAGAATGTATGGTGGACAGATGAACGTAGTGATGTATGCGTAGAGGCACAAACTGGAGAACCTTTACTGTTGATCTAGTCATGATAGTCAATATCTTACAGGAAAATCGACAGTCCAAAGGCCATAGATCCATTAAAAATGCGCTCTAGGGAAACTCTCTGAAACATCCCTTACATGTTTAGCTAGTAAACATGGAGACATTTTCAAAGGTTACTGTACCCCTTTGATGATAGGCTAGGGCGGAAGGGTGGGAAGCTTTTCGCTACTGAATTTCTTAAGACTGGAAACCAGGACCACTAATGATAACAAATGCCATCAGGCAAGTATACCATAAATACTTATAAAGGCAAGATACACACATACGCCCACTCACACTCTGTACATATCTCCAAGGATCTCAAATTCTGCAAAGAAAGTGGCAGTTAACCATCTTTCAAGTAGCACTCGTGAGGCTTCAAGGTCAGTAGTTGGTACATAGATTCCAGAGGAACTCATAGGAAACCGCATAGGGTGCTTGAGTAGGCATTCTTGTGCATAAGAAGGCTCCAATCGCTACCCAAGAAGCATGTGTGTGTAAGCTTAAATTTTAGCTGAAAGTCTGGCGGCTGAGAAGAACGGGCAGTCAACAGATGTCTTTATATTCTTTCAAAAAGGCGACTGGAGCCCACAGCGCTTCTGGTCGTTTTCAGTAAAATAGGTAGTGGAGAAGCAAGGGGTTGCCGGAAAAAGCCGGAGGCACCGAGGAAGTATCGACAGGCGGGGACGGTGCGAAGGGGGGTGAGGGTGAAAGGGCAAGGATACATACACTATAGACAAAGAGAGGACACATGGAGGGATATAATTGTAGATAATATACAGATACGACATAGAGAGGCATAGAGAGACAGGACACGACAGAGAGAGACAGAGAGAGAAAGAGAGACGACAGAGAGATACAGGAGAGAGACATAGACGACAAGAGAACAGGGAGACAGATAGACAGAGAGAGGACAGATAGACAGAGAGGAGAAAGCGACGACAGAGAAGAAGAGAGAGACCGAGACGACCAGAGAGAGACCGGAGAAGAGACAGGGAAGACGACAGAGAGAGAGACATAGACGAACAGAGATTATACATATGAGAGACAGAGACTACAGGCGTAAAGCAGATGACGACAGAAGAGACAGAGAGTAACAGAGATAGAAGAAAGTAAGACAGAGACGACCAGAGAGAGACAGAGACGAACAGAGAGAGCACAGAGAGACAGAGAGAGATACGGAGCACGAAGAGAGAACAGCGAGAGACAGAGACGACAGAGAGCAGACAGATAGAGACAGTATGACACAAGCGAAGAACAGAGAGAGGACAGAGGACGACAGAAAGGAGCAGAGAGAAGACAGAGATACAGAGAGAGAATAGACGACGGAGAGATACACAGATAGACAGAGACGCAGCAGATGAACAAGAGAGACAGCAGAGACAGAGAGATACCAGGATAGACATGAGACGACAGATAGATTAGAGAGGACAGTATACACAGATAATGAGACAGAGAGAGACACTAGACTTGACAAAATATATATAGTACGAAAGAAAGACAGAATTAGACAAGTACGACAGAGTATGATTACCGAGGATAGACAGATAATATACAGAAGACTACAGATAGAGACATAGAACGACAGAGTATAGACAGGATAGATCAGATGATATCCATAGCTATACATATACTGCATCTATATACATAAATAAGAACATTAATACAGTAGACAGACAGAATAAACAGATACAGACAGAGAGAGAGACAGATAGAGAACAGAGAGAGAAGAGAGAGACACATAGAGAGACATCAAGACCATAGAAATGAGATATACATAATGATACATATAGATACACAGAGAGATAGAAAGTAGATAGTACAGAGAGATACTAGAGAGAGACAAGATTACCAGAGATATATACATATATAACACAGAGAAGATAGTACCGATAGTGTATACAGATTCAGATACATATATATACAAGAGATATACAGATATAGATACAATGAGAGTTATACAGTATGAGTTAAAAGATATAGACACATATATAGAGACAGGAAGAGAGACATGAGATAGACAGAGAGATATACGATATTATACATATATAGACCATATATAGAACATATATATAAATAATAAGACATATATCTTTAAATATCTATACATATATATTACATATAGATATACAATAGATACATATATATACATATATATACATATATATACATGATATATACATATAGATACATAGATATACATATATATATATAAATACATATATATATAATATTATATAACAATATATATAACATACATAATGCAGATATATAGACATTATATATATAACATATATACACCCCATAATATATATATAGATATATATATATAGATATATATATATATCTATAATTATATATATATATATACTAGATATATATTCTTCCCCTCGCTGCTAAGTCATCAGTAAAATTCCGAACAGCCATTTCCCTTAACGTATAGAAAGTTGTGGTATTATTTTTTGTTCGAAGAGTGTAGCCTCTATTCTTCCGAGGTCCTTCGGAGGCAAGACCGTTTCAAGCAATTTTTTACAAGCTCTTCTTTTCTCGTAAATTCTTATGGGTGTTGCCGTTCCTCGCAAATCCTAAAGGGGTCATGCCAAATCTCAGGGCAGATTAAATCTAACAATACAAAAAAGTTTCTGTTCCCCTGTGAATCTAATATGCCTAAAATGTTAGGTAAAAGTAATGTAAAACTCGAATCGAGAGCAAACACATGTAGTCTCATAGTATTGCGTACTCTGTATAGTTGGTATTAGTTTCGTTCATATTTAGTTTACATTTATAACAACATAAGGAAGCCCTTTCCATTAGTGCATTTATAACATAAAAGCAACTTTTTCCAGAAACCTCTCAGCAACCATAGAGCAGGTCCATGATGCAGTAAATCGTGGTCAGGTGTCAGAGAAACAACAGCCACTTTAGCGGAAAGCCAACCAAAGTAGACATTGTGCTCTCGGTGGTCACATCCAGTAGCATCGCTAACAAAAATGCTACCCCACCCGCTTCAAAAAAAAGAAATTAATAATAATAGTCTGCAGGGGAGAAGCCTGACGCCAGAATACGTTTAGGTTACAGAAAATATGGAGCGGGAGACACGAAAGTTCTTAGACATGTTTGAGATTAAAATCTGAGCATGTCTTAAAAGTGTCTCAGGCTGGCGATCTGTCACAATAAAGATATCAACAAATAGATATATCAAATGATACTTTTATGTTATCCAATAAGTAGGCGTATATACGGGTTTAATACGTGTTATATACTAATGAAGTCACTGGACACGTTCACTTTTATAAAAAGTGACAACCTCAAATATATAAGTGATCACGTGCAACAATGCCATCGATGTGCCTACATCGTTCAGTTGCGGCTCTCAGTTTATTTGCATTCATCAATTTATTCAGAATTCAAACATTACCGTCAAATGTACACAGATGTTGTTGTGTTTTTTTTCTAATCAATGTGCATCGCTTAACACACTTAAAATACATATTTACAGGATTAGTGCACGTGAAATGACCTTTGCTGAAGCGCGGGCCGTGACATCGCCTTCTGCTGGGCTATTGTGATTTATAAATAACCTTCAAATTCATGAAGACATGTTGTTGCTTTGAGTAAAACATATATTGTGTAGGAGTACCACGTTACAAAAAGCCTGGTATAGAAATTAAATATGAAAATTAATGGGAAAGCCTCTGCCGAAGGGTGGAGGCTCCTTCTTGTAGTGGACCCATTTTAAAGTTTCATTACCTAGGTAGGCATAAATAGATTTCGACATGATATCTACACTATCCAAACTCACAGGCACTTTGCGTTAACAATTCTGTTTACAAATGCTTAAGCAAAAGAGGATACCAAAATTTTAGTTTAAAAAAAAACGTTTTCTACTTTCTGAATTATTACTTAAACTCGCTCATTTGTCTGAAGCCGTGAGATCTCACAAAAGTAGAGAGAGAAGAAAGAAAAGAGAAAAGGAAAACGGAAAAAAATGGTACTTTTTATCGCAGGTTCAACATACTTATTAGTATTAGTATTCACCATGTCGCTAAACAATTTTTCGTTTGCATGTATACATTCCCTAACAAACAAACCATCTAAGATAAGTCGATACAGTATATGACGACAAATAATGTGAAATGTCTATAACTAGGACGTAGCTTTATGATAAACAGAGTGATATATTAGATAGTAGTTATATATCATATTGCACCAAAAGTAAAATCTATAAGTACTATCTACTTCAAATGACAGAGAAGAAGGACCTATAATTGGATTATGGATAGACGGCCATGGGTGCTTCACGGCATGGTGATGTGAAGCGATGGTGTGGTAGCCTAGATAGTGTTAAGGTTTGCCTGCTTCTCGCATGCAGCTTCCACCCCGGTAGCTCAGTGCGAAAAAGGGAACAGCATTTGCATAAGTTCTCCCCATGCCAGGTCACAGCCTTTCCCATCATCAAGACTTCTGCAGTACCTCCCGTGGCCACCCAGGGTAACTGGGCACCTTGCGATCCCAGGCTAAATCTGTGCGGATCTCGGAGAGCCAGGAGGCCCCAGAGGTACGGAAAGCTATGGCCCACCGTCGTGGGGAAACCACCCTGGCCCGTTTACCAACTCCTGCCCCCCCCCCCTAGCCACCCTGGTTAATGGGGCAGCCCAGGGGAGGTGGAGGCCTTGGCAGTCCTCCTCCCTCAGAAAGAACCCACTCGGCAATGTCAAAAAAAATGGAAATGCTGGGGGGAGGCGGTGTTGGGCCCTCCACCCCGCAAGTAAGGGGGCTGTGGGTCCCGTTGCGAGGGAAAATGTCAGGGTGCAGGATTGGAATGAGAGTTACTCGTCATGCAGTGAAGCTTGTAGGGAAAAGCCCTCGGGAAACCCAACAGGCGGAGGGTAGTCCAAGCCTGCCGACCCCTTTATTTGGGGCGTGTCGGCGTGTGCTGGCAGAGGTGGCGGTGCACCAGGAGTGACCACTGAGGCTAACCTCAGGCGTTGCTTTCGGGTAGGCGCTTGAAACATCTGGTCATTGCGGCTAGGATGAGCGATTACCTAGCTATCCCGGAATTGAAGTGACTGGGAGTTGAGGGCTCCCTTCAGCAGGGAGAGAAGACCGGGGGTTAGCGGCACGATCAGTGTGGGGTGGTTACACCTACTACTCGCGGGCCGCAGTGATGTCACCACTCCAGGGTGTAGCCATAGCCATCTCCAGCCGATTCAGCCCCCTACTGGTAGTTGAAGGTGACATCGGGGTGATGAGCGTTATTATAGCACTGAGACTGAAGCATGCTTTTGGCTTTCAGGTCTCTCTTGTTGTATACGCCCCTACCGATGTATATAAAATCGATTGAAAGAGGCGTTCTACGCCAAACTCGCATCTGGGCAGACAATTGCCCCCGGCGGAGATATTCAACCTTGGTGCTGGGTGACTTCAATGCGGTACTGGGCTGTTGACCGAGCTGGCTATGAGATGTCTGTCGGCCCCCAGGAGTCAGGAGCTGATCCAGCAGCCGAGAATAGCCTCCTTCTCCGGGACTTTGCTATGGTCCCAGAAACTGAGATCTCTGGCCTCCTTGGTACCAGTGCTCCAACCTGCATCGCTGGACCACGGTACAGCGATATGGGTACAGTGGCCAAGGAGACGAACAATTCTTGTTAGCACACAATGGGAGATCCTCCAGAACTGTAGGGTTTACCGCGTGCCGAGTTGTGGCTACCCTGTGGGGTTCCACTTAAAATCTCCGTCCTTCCAGTGGCCACCATAAGTGTTTCAACCTAGGACAGACTAAGGAGGAGGAGTGTGCCCGTGGGGTTCCACCATTACAGCTCTGACCGATTCACAGACTCAACAACCTAACGGGACCAGATTGCTCTGTGGGAGCTCTTCAAAGTACGAACACTCGGAAGCAGATCAGGAGTTCCATCTGGGATACCACCCTAGGGTCAAGGCAGAATTCATATCCCTGGGAGACATTAGAGGCCACTGGAAGTGTGTCACAAGGCTCGGCTGAATGGGAATAAAGTCTTGCTCGTTCCATGAGTGCATAGGGCTCGGACCACTGCTGAGAAATGGACGAGGAACAGTTCATCAGGAACTTGTGAGGAGGTTAAAGGAAATGTCCTTGGTAAATGACCTTCGCCTGCATACCAAGCCTGAGAAAAACTGAACTATAAGCCCTTCTCGCAGATGACTGCAATCCAAGCAGCAGATGGACGGATTCATCTCAGATCATTGTTGGGGTTTCTCATGAAACGTTGGACTGAGTATTTGAACAGTTGTACCAGGGTAGACCCTCCATAACAGTTAAGCTTTGAGGCAAAGCAATGTCTCATTGTTGTGCCGGACCACTATCAGCGAGGAACCTCCTTCCGTAACAGAGGTTAGGATGGCGATTTCCGAGCAGAAGAGTGGGAAAGCTGCAGGCATAGTGATATCCTGCTGAACAAAGGTGCGTAAGATCGCTGGAAAGAGGCACATCATGGTCACACCTGCATTGAAGATTGATGGCCATAATCTATCACAGATAAAAAAGATGTTGCTAAAGAGCTAGTCTAAATCCAATGGCAGAAGATCTCCTCTGGAGCCTCGCTACAATGCTAGATTCTCC
This sequence comes from Penaeus monodon, assembly GCF_015228065.2. Lineage (NCBI taxonomy): Eukaryota > Metazoa > Arthropoda > Malacostraca > Decapoda > Penaeidae > Penaeus > Penaeus monodon. The sequence continues at coordinate 26,195,609 of NC_051389.1, forward strand.
ACTCCTTGGGCTGAACAGGAACGACACCCCGTGTCGTCTTCATTAGGACGCATGCAGAAACTTTCCCTAAACTTGCCATGTTTGTGCAAGAGATGGACTCTGCTTTGCAGCCTGCCGTAAGACTGCCCCAGGAAAGTGATGATATTCCATACCAAATTGATTATGCAATACAGAGAGCTCCCAGAAGTTCTTGTTGAACCTATTCAATAGATATATAGGGAGGGTTACAATACCATCCACATGGGAAAGAGTCTATAATCATTACTATCCTTAAAACCTGGCACGGATGCTTCCACACCAGGAAATTGCAACCAATTTCATCACAGCGCAATCTGCAAGCTGATGGAGGAAAGAAAATGGTAAACTTCAGGATGACAGGCTGCTAGAAAAGGAAAATGTGCTGAATTCCATATCAATATGGGTTTAGAAGATTGAGATCGATACAGATGCCACTTGTAAGGATGGAACATTTTAGCAGTCTTTCTTTGACATTGAAAAAGGCTTATGATACACTTCGGAAGCATGCATACTCAAGAAAGTTGTAGACATGGTTTCTTTTAAGAGGAGCATGTACTACCTTAATACAAAACTTCCTTGCAACAGGAAATTAGAGTTAGGGTGGGAAACAGTTTCTCAACCCTGTTTGACATTGCTATAACATGACATGTAACGGTTGTTCCAAGTTCTGCTCATTGTAATCGTATGTAGATGACTTTACACTGTACTGCTCAGGAGGAAGCTTACAGCGATGTGCAAGGACCACATGCAGCTGCAATAAAATCAGGTTTACAGTGGACAACATTCATGGGTTCAATTTTTCCCAAAGCAAGACCATGGCTATGCATTCCCCAAACGAGAGGAAAATTTCATCCTTCCCTCTATTTAGGAGCAACCCACTGAATTTGTCCAAGAGGTGACGTAATTGGGCAAATTTTGACTCAAGGCTTACATGGGTGCCTCACATCAAACAGTTTTGAAAGTAAAGGCCTACAAAGCACTTAGTAATTTTGCGGGTTCTTTCACATTTATCTTGGGGTGCAGGACGCACAATGCTTCTATGGCTTTTAACAAAGCGCGTATTCGTTAGTAAGCTTGATTATGGATGTGAAGATTATTCATCGCAACTCCCACTGTTTACGGATGTTAGATCGCTTCAGAATGAAGCTCTCAGGAATCTGTTACTGGCTTTCAGGTCTTCACCTGTGGGAGTCCCTGTATGTGAGAGTGGAGAACCACCTCTTTCATTACACCGCAGAATACATGAACCTGATTTAATACACGCGACTACAAAGGATTCCAGGATCTCCTACCATCCAGATGGTTTAAACCCCCTTGAGGATAGCCGATTTCCGATGGTAGGAGATGAGGGAATTCTTGTGGGAAGATCTTAATTAAATCTTCTATAAGCGTCTGGGCTGTTGGAATTCCCCAATTCCGCCTTGGACTAATCAAGTGAGCGGATTTAGTCGGAATGGGAAAGGGGAGAGATCCGAAGCAGAGTCCGTAGAGAAATTTCTTCAGACAAATTTAAATACCGGGACAGATAACAATTATACAGATGGTTCGAAATCTGACAAATGGCGGGGGTTTTTGCGAGTGAGCAGAAGGAAGACTGCATCTGGCAGTTTTTATTCTAGCAAGCTCGATCTCCACTGCAGAGTTACATAGCCATCCTTACAGCAGTTAAGATGACTAGAGATCTTACAAAAAACCATCTGTTGTGATATATTGTGGAACTCTCGGTAGTGCCATGCAAGCAATCAAGAGCTTAAACTCATCACATCCAGTAGTGAGGAGGTTCAAGATTGGCTGCACTGATGTCAACACGTAAAAAGATAACTCTATGTTGGGTGCCAGCGCATGTTGGTATAAGTGGGAAATGAGCGAGATGAATCAGAAGGCCCAGCAGCTACCACTCAGCCTGTGATGCTCGTTATCCTCTCCACACACCGACCTGCAACCCAGGCATCAGAAGGTTGTCTTCGTGATAATGGAGGGACAACAATGGAGGCATTACCTCCAAAAAAAAAACTGTGAGACATTAGAGATGACCTGGCAGTTGGGCGACTAGCCTCCATCCCAAACCGAAAAGTGGAAGTTGTATAACAAGAATAAGAAATCGGGCACACAAGACTGATTCATGGGCCAATGCTGGCTAAAAAATGAAAGCACTTTGTTGAAGAGCCAAGATCCATAACGATCGCACAGTTAGTGGAAAGATGTGCAACATTCTAAGACCAAAGACGTGTGTACTTGTCTACCCCAAATACACGAAAAAAGGTTGTATGGGGGGGAAGATTGTGACATAGAGGGTCTTATTAATTTTCCTTAGGAGACTAATATTTTCAATAAAATTTTAATTAGTGATAATGTTTATGCAATAATTTCTGCACTAGAGCATAATATTTATGCTTTCATTTTAAAATCTATTATTTTTATTTGTAAGATATTTATTGATAGATTTTTAAATGTTTTAATACATTTTAATATTTGTAGTTAACAAGGATTCGACGGCTAATGACCTTAAGCTGTGGGACGCGGCAGATGATTTTTAAAATAAATATCAATCCATCCCTTGCTGAAACTGCTAAACGGCTGGGGCGGCTGAACCTATTTCTCGGGACCTGAATACCAGTCCTGACTGCCATACTGGCAGACTGGTACCATTCACCCTGACATGCTGAGGGGCGTGTTAATCCTCTCTGGAAGGGGAAAGGGGATCGTTGGGAATTGTAGCAACTACCGTGGTATTACGCTGCTCAGCATACCAGCAGGTCCTCGCCCATATCTCTGAAACAGATTCGCAACCACCGACTGAGTCATCAGAGACCAGAGCAGTTTGGATTTACTCCTGGCAAGTCCACGATTAGAGTCTTAATATACTAGCGCTTCGAGTAATTGTGGTTGTGGGTTGCTGCAACCTACATCGACCTAAGAACGCGTTTGACCTCGGTGCATCGGGAATCGCTATGGGAGATAATGAGACTCAGGGGAATTCGCGACACAGATTATTGGCCTAATAGCAAGCCTTTAATACTGGTACGAAAGTGCTGTAAAATGTGGTGGGGTATGTCGAAACTTTTTCCCTGTTAATCAGGGGTGAGGCAAGGCTGTGTACTTGCAACAACCACTTTTCAACACCTTGTATGGACTGGATAATGGGCACGAGCTACTAGCCAAAAGTCAGTGTTGGAGCAACACTAGGCAACACGTGTATGGTGAATATTGGACTTTGCCGACGATGTTTCCATCCTATCTGAGCCTTGACTCACTTTGGCGGCTCTTGATGCACTTAGCAATGAGGCGAAGCCCCTAGGCCTAGAAGTCTCCTGGACCACCTTTTCCTAGATCAGGACTTTGGGGGCTGTAGGGGAACCGTTCAGGCGATCCAGCTTTCGGGCGAGGACGTTGAAGTCCAGAAAGTTTACCCTATGGTCAGTAGGACGGATTGCGTCTGATGAACTCGATTCAACAAGAGCGTTTGGAGATGTCAGTACCGATACGGAAGGACCAAGCTGCGTGGTTCTTCAAGGCCTTGATACTGACAGTTTTGCCTCTATGGAAGCGACCTGGACGCTATCCAGCGTCTTGGAATGCGCCTTGATGCCTCTGTAACAAGTCCGTTGTGCCGGATTCATGGAGTAAAGTTGGAAGGTAACACGTGTCAACCGGCGGGTTACACCGTGAGATTGGCATGGACCTGTTACTTGCATTAATCCGGATCGCAACTCAGGCTATATGCGCCAACTAGTCGTCTCCCCCCCCTCTCCAAATGTGGCAACGGACCCTGCACATCAGGTTGCGTCCTCTCTGCGAGCTATAAACCTGGTGGAGGTGACCTGTGGGACGACCCAGGAAGATCATGGCTTGGGCAGCTCGACGAGACCTGCGCGAGGATGAGGGCCTGGCTGGAGACTCGACTCGAGGATTCCACGTGGCTGGAAGCGAAGGGTGAATTCGGCCATGCGCCCCGTCGGCGTTAGCCCCAGGGGTAACTGTACCACTTTACCCCGTACTAGCCCCAGGGGGGCTAGTACAGGGGCAATTCTCACGCCCAGCGGGAGAAGTTCCAACTGTCGCCTGGAGGTACAGATGGGCTGGGCACCACCACGGTGGGTAAGGACTCGGTTAAGCCGGAGTCAGAAAAGCTGACCCAACACGTGAGCAAAATCAATCGACAGTATGGTCACACCAAGAATATCCATGGTAACAAATGGACTGCAAAACCAATAATTTACATACAGTGAGGAGCGCCTCATCCTCAAAACGGAGGTGGTCATAGGTAGTCCGTATGACAAACTAAGTTATGTGTAAGCATTGTTAATTACAATAAACATATATATAAGGTAGATTCATAGAGAGGACACTAGACACAGTTTTGTCGCTTGGGTGGTGTGTGGTGGGGTGTGTGTGTGTGTGGGTGTGTGTGGGTGTGTGTGTGTGTGTGGGGGTGTGTGTGTGTTTGAGAGAGTGTGTGTGTGTGTGTGTGTGTTTGTATAGAATAAACTCCCCTCCTCTCTCGCTCTTTTGTGTGTTGATTTGGTGTGGCCTGTGTGAGTGTGAGCGAGTGTGTGTGTGTGGGTGTGTGTGTTTAATATATAAAATCCCCTTCTCTCTCTCTCTCCCTTTTATCGATCGATCTGTTCTATCCATCTTATTTATCCTATACTATCTATCTATCTATCTATCTATATATTATATATAATATATAGTATATATATTATATCATAGATATAATATTCTCCTTTCTGGTACGGATATATTGAAATTTTTAGGACATGTTAACCGATTAACCAACTGAGAAATTGGTTGACTAATTGATAAAAATATAGTATATATAAAGGGAAGGTTTATACAGAGCTACTCACTTTTTCGCGACGGGCTGGCCAGAGGTGGCAGCTGCAAGTGGTAAGACATGCGCGAATTATATATATGAGATTATATATATGATATATATGTATTATATATATATATATATATATATTATATATATAAATATATAACATATATAAATATACATAATATATATAATAAATATAAATATATATATAATATATATGTAAGTATAAAACATATACATACACGTTTGCACGCCGTATCCCACATTCTGAAAAGGTTTTCAAAGTAAATTTTAGTACCTTTATTTCTCTTGCTAATCATAATCTTGAAACGTACATCACATCCGGGAGATATTATAACACGATACGATGTTTTCTGAGTGAATAAAAAAAAGTCACAAGCATGCTTGATTCATTTAAAAAATGCAAGGAATTTGAAAGTGTTCAGAAGCTTTTTAAGAATTGTTTGTATTCCTGTACTGATATATCTTACTTTACTTATAAATCTTATAAGTAGCTTTATGTCGCAAATGCAGTCGCTGCGAATTTCGACTTTTTTCGGCAAATATCTGAATATGCGAATGTCCAATTAGAGCGTCCTCAAACATTATACATTTATTTTTCTTTTGCATTATGAATTTACATAACCTGGTAACTTTTTTCCACAACAGAATTAAACAGTTCACTACCAATAGATGTAATGTTATTAAATGATGGCACATGGTGTGGTGTGTGTGTGAAGATATATATATATATATATATATATATATATATACTACATATATATACATATATATAAATATACTACATATATATACATATATATACATATACTACATATATATACATATACTACATATATATACATATATACATATATATATACATATACTACATATACTACATATATATACATATACTACATATATATACATATATACATATATATATACGTATACTACATATATATACATATATATACATATACTACATATATATACATATATATACATATATATACATATACTACATATATATACATATACTACATATATATATACATTATATACATATATATCCATATATATACATATACTGCAAATATACACATATATATACATATATATACATATATACACATACATATATGCATACATATATACACATACATATATGCATACATATATACACATACATATATGCATACATATATAAAAAATATACATATATATACATATATATACATATATATACATATATATATATATATATATATATATATATATATATATATATATATATTATATATATATATATATATATATATATATATTCTTCCCCTCGCTGCTCAAGTCCTCAGTAAAATTCCGTAACAGCCATTTTCCCTTAACCGTATAGAAAGTTGTGGTCTTATTTTGTTGTTCGAAGAGTGTAAGCCTCTTATTCTTCCGAGGTCCTCGGAGGCAAGACCGTTTTCAAGCAATTTTTTACAAGCTCTCTTTTTCTCGTAATTTCTTTTATGTGGTGTGCCGTCCTCGCAAATCCTAAAGGGGTCATGCCAAATATCAGGGCAGATAAATCTAACAATACAAAAAGTTTCTTGTTCCACATGTGATCTAATATGCCTAAAATGTTAGTTAAAGTAATGTAAAACTCGAATCGAGAGAACACATGTAGTCTCATATGTATTGCGTACTCTGTATAGTGGTATTAGTTTCGTTCATATTTAGTTTACATTTATAACAACATAAAGGAAGCCCTTTCCATTAGTGCATTTATAACATAAAAGCAACTTTTTCCAGAACCTTCTCAGCAACCCTGAGCAGGTTCCATGATGCAGTAATCGGTGGTCAGGTGTCAGAGAAACAACAGCCACTTTAGCGCAAGCCAACCAAAGTAGACATTGCTCTCGTGGTCACATCTTCAGTAGCATCGCTACCAAAATGCTACCCCCACCCGTTCAAAAAAAAGATAATAATAATAATAGTCTGCAGGGGGAGAAGCCTGACGCAGAATACGTTTAGGTTACAGAAAATATTGGAGCGGGATACACGAAAGTTCTTAGACAGTTTTGAGATTAAAATCTGAGACTGTCTTAAAAGTGTCTCAGGCTGGCGATCTGTCACATATAAAGATATCAACAAATAGATATATCAAATTGATACTTTTATGTTATCCAAAGTAGCGTATATATGGTTTAATACGTTGTTTATACTAATGAAGTCATGGACACGTTCACTTTTATAAAAGCTGACAAACATCAAATAATATAAGTGATCACGTGGCAACAATGCCCTTCGATTGCCTACATCGTTCAGTTGCGCTCATCAGTTTATTTGCATTCATCAATTTATTTCAGATTCAAACATACCGTCAAATGTACACAGATGTTGTTGTTGTTTTTTTCTAATCTAATGTGCATGCGTTACACACTTAAATACATATTTACAGGATTAGTGCACGTGAAATGACCTTTGCTGAAGCGCCGGGCCGTGACATCGCCTTCTGCTGGCTATTGTGATTTATAAATACCTTCAAATTCATGAAGATATGTTTTTGCTTTGAGTAAAACATATATTGTGTATGAGTAACACGTACAAAAAGCCTAGGTATAGAAATAAATATGAAAATTAATGGGAAAGCCCTCTGCCGAAGCGTGGAGGCCCTCGCTTGTAGTGGACCCATTTTAAAGTTTTCATTACCTAGGTAGGCATAAATCAGATTTCGACATGATATCTACACTATCAACTCAAAGGCATTGCGTTAACAATTCTGTTTACACATGCTTCAAGCAAAAGAGGATACTCACAATTTAGTTTAAAAAAACGTATACTTTCTGAATTATACTTTAAAACTCGCTTCATTTTTTCTGAAGCCGTGGAGATCTCACAAAAGAGAGAGAGAAGAAAGAAAAAGAGAAAAGAAAACGGAAAAATGGTACTTTTTATCGCAGGTTCAACATTACTTTATTAGTATTAGTATTCACCACTGTCGATAAACAATTTTTCGTTGCATGTATACATCCCTAACAAACAAACCATCTAAGTAAGTCGATACAGTATATGACGACAAATAATCGTGAAATGTCTATAAATAGACGTAGCTTTATGATAAACAGAGTGATTATACTTAGACTTAGTAGTTATAACATATTGCACAAAAGTATAATCTATTAATTTACTATCTACTTCAAATGACAGAGAAAAGGACTATATTGGATATGGATAGACGGCATGGTGCTTCACGGGCATGGTGATGTAAAGCGATGGTGTGGTAGCCTAGATAGTGTTAAGTGTTTGCATGCCTTCTCGCATGCAGCTTCCACCCCTGGCTAGCTCAGTGCGAAAAAGGGAACAGCATTTGCATAAGTCTCCCATGCCAGGTCACAGCCTCTCCATCATCAAGACTTCTGCAGTACCTCCTCGTGGCCACCCATGGGTAACTGGGCACCTTGCGATCCCAGGCTAAATCTGTGGCTGATCTCGGAGCAGCAGGAGGCCCCAGAGGTACGGAGCTATGGCCCACCGGCGTGTGGACACACCCTGGCTCCGTACCAACTCCTGCCCCCCCCCCCCTAGCCACCCTGGGGTAATGGGGCAGCCCAGGGGAGGTGAGCCTTGTCAGTCCTCCTCCCTCCAGAAAGACCCACTGGCAATGTCAAAAATAAATGGAAATGCTGGGGGGAGGGGTGTTGTCCCTCCCACCCAGCAAGTAAGGTGGGCTGTGGGTCCCGTTGGGAGGGCAAATGTCAGGGTGCAGGATTGGAATGAGAGTTACTCGTCCTGCAGTGAAGCTTGTAGGGCAAAGCCCTCGGGAACCCCACAGGCGGATGGGTAGTCCCACAGCCTGCCGACCCCCTTTATTTGGGGCTGTGTCGGCGGGTGCGGCAGAGGTGGCGTGCACCAGGAGTGACCACCTGAGGCTTAACCTCAGGCGTGCTTTCCGGGTAGGCGCTTGAAACATCTGGTCCTTGCGGCAGGATGAGCGATTACCTCTGCTATCGCCGGAATTGAAGTGACTGGGAGTTGAGGTGGCTGCCCTCTCAGAGGTGAGAAGACCTGGTAGCGGCACGATCAGTGTGGGTGGTTACACCTACTACTGGTCGGGCCGCAGTGATGGTCACCACCTCCAGGGTGTAGCCATAGCCATCTCCAGCCGACTTCAGCCCTTGGTAGTTGAGGTGACATCGGTTGATGAGCGTATTATAGCACTGAGACTGAAGCATGCTTTTGGCTTCATGTCTCTTATTGTTGTATACGCCCCTACCGATGTATATAAAATCGATGTGAAAGAGGCGTTCTACGCCAAACTCGCATCTGTGGCAGACAATTGCCCCCGGCGAGATATTCACATTGTTCTGGGTGACTTCAATGCGGTATCCGGCTGTGACCGAGCTGGCTATGAGATGTCTGTCGGCCCCCATGGCTCAGGAGCTGATCCCAGCAGCGAGAATAGCCTCCTTCTCCGGGACTTTGCTAGGTCCCAGAAAATGAGGATCTCTGGCTCCTGGTACCAGTGCTCCAACCTGCATCGCTGGACACGGTACAGCGATATGGGTACAGTGGCCAAGGAGATCGAACACATTCTTGTTAGCACACAATGGAGGATCCTCCAGAACTGTAGGGTTTACCGGAGTGCCGAGTTGTGGCTACCCTGTGGGTCCACTTCAAAATCTCCGTCCCTCCAGTGGCCACCCTAAGGTGTTTCACCTAGACAGACTAAGGGAGGAGGAGTGTGCCCGTGGGTTCACCATGACAGTCTCTGACCGATTCACAGAACTCAACAACCTAACGGACCCAGTTGCTCTGTGGGAGCTCTTCAAGTACGTAACACTCGAAGCAGCTCAGGAGTCCATTGGGATACACCCTAGGGCAAGGCAGAATTCCATATCCCTGGAGACATTAGAGGCCACTGAAGTGTGTCACAAGGCTCGGCTGAATGGGAATCAAGTCTTGCTTCGTTCCATGGTGCATAGGGCTCGGACACTGCTGAGAATGGACGAGGAACAGTTCATCAGGAATCTTGCTGAGGAGGTTAAAGGCCATTTCTTGGTAAATGACCTTCGCCCTGCCTACCAAGCCCTGAGAAAACTGAACTCTAAGCCCTCCTCACAGATGACTGCAATCCAATCAGCAGATGGACGGATCATCTCAGATCATGTTGGGGTTCATGAACGTTGGACTGAGTATTTTGAACAGTTGTACCAGGTAGACCCTCCAACAGTTAGCTTTGATGCAAGCAATGTCTCAGTGTTTGTGCCGGACCCATCCATCAGCGAGGAACCTCCTTCCGTAACAGAGGTTAGGATGGCGATTTCCGAGCAGAAGAGTGGGAAAGCTGCAGGCATATGTGATATCCCTGCTGAACCAAGGTGCGTAAGATCGCTGGAAAGAGCACATCACTGTCACCACCTGCATTGAAGATTGATGGCATAATCATCACAGATAAAAAAGATGTTGCTAATGAGCTAGCTAAATCCATGGCAGAGATCTCCTCTGGAGCATCTTACACTGCTAGATTCTCCACTCTTCGGGCTGAACAGGAACGACACCCAGTGTCGTTCTTCAGTAGGACTGCAGCAGAACTTCCCTACAACTTGCCATGTTTGTGCAAGGAGATGGACTCTGCTTTGCAGCTCTGCCGTAAGACTGCCCCAGGAAGTGATGATATTCCATACCAAATGATATCTCACTTACCAGAGAGCTCCCAGAAGTTCTTGTTTGACCTATTCAATAGGATATATAGGGAGGGTACAATACCATCCACATGGAAAGAGTCTATAATCATTACTATCCTTAAACCTGGCAAGGATGCTTCCACACCAGGAAATTGCAGACCAATTTCCCTCACCAGCTGCATCTGCAAGCTGATGGAGAAAATGGTAAACTTCAGGTTGACATGGCTGCTAGAAAAGGAAAATGTGCTGACTCCATATCAATATGGGTTTAGAAGATTGAGATCGACCACAGATGCACTTGTAAGGATGGAAACTTGTTAGCAGTCTTCTTTGACCTTGAAAAGGCTTATGATACTACTTGGAAGCATGGCATACTCAAGAAGTTGTATGACATTGGTTTAAGAGGAGCATTACCTACCTTAATACAAAACTTCCTTGCTAACAGGAAATTTAGAGTTCGGGTGGGAAACAGTTTCTCTAACCCTGTTTGCCATTGCTATAAATGACATTGTAAAGGTTGTTCCAAGTTCTGTCTCATGTAATCTGTATGTGGATGACTTTACACTGTACTGCTCAGGAGGAAGCTTACAGGATGTGCAAGGACACATGCAGGCTGCAATAAATCAGGTTGTACAGTGGACAACATATCATGGGTTCAAATTTTCCCCAAGCAAGACCATGGCTATGCATTTCCACAAACGAGGAAAATTTCATCCTTCCCTCTATTTAGGAGCAAACCCACTGCAATTTGTCCAAGAGGTGAAGTACTTGGGTCAAATTTTTGACTCAAGGCTTACATGGGTGCCTCACATCAAACAGTTGAAAGTAAAGGCTACAAAAGCACTTAGTATTTTGCGGGTTCTTTCACATTTATCTTGGGGTGCAGACCGCACAATGCTTCTATGGCTTCACCAAGCGCTTATTCGTAGTAAGCTTGATTATGGATGTGAAGCTTATTCATCTGCAACTCCCACTGTTCTACGGATGTTAGAGTCGCTTCATAATGAAGCTCTCAGAATCTGTACTGGGGCTTTCAGGTCTTCACCTGTGGAGTCCCTGTATGCTGAGAGTGGAGAACCACCTCTTCATTACACCGAGAATACATGAACTGATTTACTACACGAGACTACAAAGGATTCCAGGATCTCCTACATCCAGATTGGTTTTCAACCCCCTTGAGGATAGCCGATCCTATGGTAGGAGAATGAGGAATCTTGTGGAAGATCTTAATTTAAATCTCTCTAAGGTTCTGGCTGTTGGAATTCCCCAATTTCCGCCTTGGACTAATCAAGTCGAGCTGGATTTAGTCGGAATTGGGAAAGGGGAGAGATCCGAAGCAGAAGTCCGAGAGAAATTTCTTCAGCACATTTCTAAATACCGGGGATCAGATACAATTTATACAGATGGTTCGAAATCTGAAAATGGCGTGGGTTTTGCAGCAGTGAGCAGAAGGAAGACTGCATCTGGCAGTCTTTCTCTAGCAGCCTCGATCTTCACTGCAGAGTTACATGCCATCCTTACAGCAGTTAAGATGACTAGAGATCTTACAAACCATTCTGTTGTGATATATTGTGACTCTCGGAGTGCCATGCAAGCAATCAAGAGCTTAAACTCATCACATCCAGTAGTGAGGGAGGTTCAAGATTGGCTTGCACTGATGTCAACACGTAAAAAGATAACTCTATGTTGGGTGCCAGCGCATGTTGGTATCAGTGGGAATGAGCGAGCTGATCAGAAGGCCAAGGCAGCTACCACTCAGCCTTGTGATGCTCGTTATCCTCTCCCACACACCGACCTGAAACCCAGCATCAGAAGTTGTCTTCGTGATAAATGGAGGGAACAATGGAGGCATACCTCCAAAAACAAACTGTGAGACATTAGAGATGACCTTGGCAGTTGGGCGACTAGCATCCATCCCAACCGAAAAGTGGAAGTTGTATTAACAAGAATAAGAATCGGGCACACAAGACTGACTCATGGGCCAATGATGGCTAAAAATGAAGCACTTTGTGAAGGATGCCAAGAGCCATTAACGATCGCACATGTAGTGGAAAGATGTGCAACATTCTCAGACCAAAGACGTATGTACTTGTCTCCCCCAAATACACTGAAAAATGTATTGGGGGAAGATTGTGACATAGAGGGTCTTATTAATTTCCTTAGGGAGACTAATATTTTCAATAAAATTTAATTATGCATAATGTTTATGCAATAATTTTATGCACTTAGAGCATAATATTTATGCTTTAATTTTTAATCTATTTATTTTTATTTGTAAGATATTTATTGATAGATTTTTAAAGTTTTAAACATTTTAATATTTGTAGTTAACAAGGTATTCGCCGCTAATGACCTTAGCTGTTGACGCGGCAGATGATTTTAAATAATCAATCAATCAATCCCTGCTGAACTGCTAAAGGCTGGGGGTGAACCTATGGCTCGGGACCTGCATACAGTCCTGACTGCCATCTGGCAGACTGGTACCATTCCCCCTGACCTGCTGAGGGGCGTGGTAATCCCTCTCTGGAAGGGGAAAGGGGATCGTTGGGATTGTAGCAACTACCGTGGCATTACGCTGCTCAGCATACCAGGCAAGGTTCTCGCCCATATTCTTCTGAAACAGATTCGCAACCACCTACTGAGTCATCAGAGACTGGAGCAGTTTGGATTTACTCCTGGCAAGTCCACGATAGACCGTATACTAGCGCTTCGAGTAATTGTGGTTGTGGGTTGCTTGCAACCTACATCGACCTCAAGAACGCGTTTGACTCGGTGCATCGGGAATCGCTATGGGAGATCCTGAGACTCAGGGGAATTCCGACACAGATTATTGGCCTAATAGCAAGCCTTTATACTGGTACTGAAAGTGCTGTAAAGTGTGGTGGGGGTATGTCGAACTTTTTCCCTGTTAATTCAGGGGTGAGGCAAGGCTGTGTCCTTGCACCAACACTTTTCAACACCTGTATGGACTGGATAATGGGCAGAGCTACTAGCCAAAGTCAGTGTGGAGCAACACTAGGCAACACTGTGTGTGTGTGAATATTGACTTTGCCGACGATGTTGCCATCCTATCTGAGTCCTTGGACTCACTTTTGGCGGCTCTTGATGCACTTAGCAATGAGGCGAAGCCCCTAGGCCTAGAAGTCTCCTGGACCAAGACCTAGATTCAGGACTTTGGGGGCCTGTTAGGGGAACCCGTTCAGTCGATCCATGCTTGCGGCGAGGACGTTGAAGTTACAGAAAGTTTTACCCTAGGTCAGTAGACGGATTGGTCTGAATGAACTCGATCAACAAGAGCGTTTGGAGATGTCAGTACCTA
>NC_051389.1:26229442-26231942 GCF_015228065.2 Penaeus monodon
AGAAACTTACTAATTGAGTTATTAATTTCTCATCTTGATGAATTACTATCTATTCTTTATTTCTCTGCAACCATGTTATTAGCGTCACTATCAATAAGTCTAACCTCGCGGATATACTTTTAATAGTACCAACTAATATGGTTGTCAATTTAACGTGGTTATCATCATGCAATATCACTGTGATGCTTCGCTATCTTTCCAAAAGATGATCTTGCAGTCACAAAATACTAATATGCAACGTTCAACGTCGGCTATTGATCTTAAACGCATCTTGAGCGCGCAAACGTTTCAGTTAGCGACCATGAATGTGTCATTTCCGGTTGTCTTGGTTACTCCAGAATCTTTGTTTGCCACTAAGTTTTTTTTATTTTTTTATTGCTAAAAACAATTCTGGTGCCAATAAAGTAATCCTTGGATATATTGACATTAGTTCTGTGTCTATGAGAGGTCAAACACCGTTTGTTTGTTTTTTTTTTTTATGTTGGCCAGTTCTTCATACAACTCCGTTCACTAAAGGAAGCAATTGAGTTGTGGTGCAAATGATTCGAGAATTGGCAATTGATTCAATATTGCAGTCATGTCTGAAATGTTTTATGCCTGAAAATTCTGTAATTGGGTTGGTTTAAAATAGGCAGTTGGAAATACGTTGTTGTGGTATGAATGGATGTGATGTTAAGGGTGTGGAAAATTGATGGATATGAGAAAAATCTCCCGTGCGTGAATAAATCCCACGTTTCAGCACTTCATTTCAATAACCATTTTCCCTAAAACCTGTATGCTGCTATGTCTTTCTTGAAACTTCTGGCATTTTAAACTGAGCAGCGGAAGGGATATATGTTTTTTTTTTATGTTAACATATGCTATGGTAGATTTACGTTAGCAGACATCAGAATTAATGAGAATGCCGTGCTGTATCAATGATATCTTGATCCCTCTTTCTTCAATTCATATAAAACCCTTGCATCAGACCACTCTGCTGTATAATTTTAATTCCTAAAGAACGCCTTGACGCTGTGTCAGGGTCATTTTCACGTCAAATATTTGCTTGACCTCTTTCGTAAATTACCAATTACGTTTCGCCACTCACTGCATTTGCCCTAATTCTCCGTCAGTATCTTAACGAATGATGAAGGGATTGACAGTGTTAAATTCCAGTGGAATCAACCACACTCATCAGTATACGTTTTATTTTATTTTATTTATTTATTATTATTATTATTTTTTACCCGTGATATTCGTATCGTCATTTATTTTAATTTTCAATCAGCCTTCTCCCCCCCTCCCTCCCACACTGATTAGGTTGACGTTGCCAGGTCATTTCTACTTGGAGGGAGGGGGGCAGATTCCCTGCCGCTATGAGCTCTACTTGGCCAGTCCTACCTAACCTTACCTAACCAATCTAAGAGTCAGAAAAAATTACTCGTATTGTAGAACGAAGCTTCAGATGTTCCGGCCAAGCGCGCCAATAATACTCGAGGTTGTACCACGCGGGGGCACTTCGCAGAACCACTCGAGTACCCAGTAAGCCAGGGGTGTTTGACATGAGTCTGACATCCCTGCAGTAATCAAGGACTTGGTTTTTATTTGTAAACCTCCGTATCCATTCTTACGACACACCACTGAGGTTGGATTGAGGTTGCTCATGCGGCTATCGCTATCATACATGTACTGAATGATTTTTGTTTGTTTCTTTTCTTTGAGCCCCCCCCCCCCTCTCTCTCTATCTTTCTCTTTCTCTTTGCTCCTTTCTCTCTGCTCTCTCTCACTCTCTCTCTCTCTCTCTCTCTCTCTCTCTCTTTCTCTCTTCTCTCTCTCTCTCTCCTCTCACTCTCTCTCTCTCTCTTTCCATCATTCTTTCTTGTTTTCTCTCCCGCATAGTTATATATAATTACAATGACAATCGTAACATCTTAAAAATGATAATGGTGATGAGAATAATAATAAGTGTAATAACTACAATAATAAAAATGATAACAGTAATAACAGCAATGATAATATCAACGATAATAAAATTCATAATAATAATGATAATAATAATAATAATAATATTAATAATAATAAAAGATAATAATAAAATAGATAATAAATAGGAAGAAGAACAACAATGATAATAAATATAACAATAAATAGAATAAATAAAATAATGATAATGATGATAATAGTAATAATAATTGCATTAATGATAATGATGATGATTACAATTTTAATAGTAATAACAATAATTATTATTATAATGATAATATGTATATATAATAATATAACTAATAAATGATATATTACAATAATAGAATAAAATAATAAATGATAATGACAACAAAACAAAAATAATAATATAATAATATAATAATAATAAATAATAAAATAAAATAAATCGACAATAATATAACTAAACAACAACAACAACAATATAATAATAATAATAATATATAATATAATAATAAAATAATAATAATAAAAATAATAATAATTATTATTATATAATATTATAATATTATTAATT
>NC_051389.1:26241942-26249442 GCF_015228065.2 Penaeus monodon
ATTATTATTATTATTATTATTATTACTACTACTACTACTATTATTACTACTAATATTACTACTACTATTACTACTACTACTATCATCATTGTTATTATTGATTTAACTATTGTTGTTATCATTATTTTTATTGTTACTAGTATTATCATCATCATTATTAATGGTATTTGTAAAATTATAATATTACAATTATATTACTCTTATTAGAATAGTTGTTATTGTGATTTTGTTGTTAGTGTTATTATTATTATTATTATTATTATTATTATTATTATTATTATTATTATTATTATTATTGAAAAAGTTTCTTTAGATTTGCTAATTAAAATCAAACATCGGGTCACTACCAGCGACCTAGGGTGATTGAAGTTTGAGGTAATGGAACACCAACAAAAATATGCAAAAATATGCAGAACAATTACAAATTAAAACATCTAGTCAAGTCAATTCACGATCATAACAAATATTTTAGATCGATTAGGCTCAGAACACGCGCTGTGCTGTTTAAAACTATTTTTAGACTAGACCAATCATTGCTGTTTTGTATGATAATTCCAACTGCATCATCGTCCTACCTCCTTTACTTCTAGGGAGTACAGACGGTCTATGTCTGATTTAGGGTGATACATTCTGTTACATGTCAATTGCTTCCTAACTTTGGTGTCAATTTGTTTGAGATAACTTAAGTTCCAGTCTATCACGTTAAAACTATATGTAACCACAGGGATTGCAAGAGTGTTGAATGCTGTAAGTTTGTTCTTCGAGTTTAATTCCATTTTCAGGATTGACCTTACTCTTCAGATGAATTCTGTACGTATTTTTTTCTTCATCTTCAATTGTTATATACCATCTCCTTCGTTTACTCCTAGATATTTATAGATTCCTTCCTGATCTAATTGCTTTACTACAGTATCAACACTTAACTCTATATTGTCAGATGTAACTAGTTTTCCTTGCTTAATTGTTGTTTTAGCACACTTATCAAGACCAAATTCCATACCTATGTCATCACTAAACGTTTTTACGTTTTTCAATAACCCTTCCAGTTCACCATCATTCTGAGCGTAAAGTTTCAAGTCATCCATATAGAAAAGATGATTGATCTTCTTGTTCATGATCTTATATCCATACCCTGTGTTGTTAAGAAGCTGGGAGAGTGGGATAAGTGCCATACAAAATAAAAGAGGGGAAAAAGAGTCGCCCTGGAAGATTCCGCATCTGATTCGCATGTCGTTTGAAATTAGAATACTGTTTACGTGGCTGAGAGTAAGATTCGTCTCCCATAAAGTCATGCTGGTTCGAAGAAAGTTGATTAAGACAGGAGAGACTTTGAACATTTCTAAGGATTTTAAGATCCAAGAGTGTGGGACACTGTCAAAGGCCCTTTTATAATCAATCCAGGCAGCACTCAGATGTTTGTGCCTAGTGTGAGCAGAATCATTTTATTTATGAGCAGTTGATCTTTACATCCGCATGATCCTCTGCGACACCCCCATTGTTCTTTGGGAAAAACATATTGTTCTTCCATGTGTATGTAGGTTCCTTCAGTCAAGAGTGAAGTAAGTAATTTATAGGAAGTTGATAAGCATGTACTGGGTCTGCAATTTTTTGGGTTCTCTGTTTCGTTGCCCTTGGCCAAGAGATAAGTAGTCCCTTGACATAATCATTTAGGTGTAAAGTTAGGTTCTATCATAACTGAGTTAAAATTAGATGCTATTTTGGCATGCACCGAAGAAAGAGTATTAAGCCAAAAAATTGGTTTAATTTCCTCAGATGGTACAGCCTCTACAGAGATTCTTTCTTTTCCTATTTCTTCGCGTCATTCTCGAACATTTTATTCTCCCTGAAGAACTTTTGGTGCTTGTCATATCTACGTAACCTTTGTGCCTTAACCTGGAGTTTTTCTTTCGGCTCTTCTTTAATCGTTGGTATTTGTTCTTTGGAAACTATTTTGTATTTTCTTATTACTTTTCTCGCTTTCCCCGATTGCTTCCCATTATCTTTTTGTAGTTCGTCTAATACAGATATTTCCCTTCTAAAGCTTTCTATTTCCTTCTCAATTTTCACTTGCCACTTAACTTTGCGAGGCTTCTTTTTCGTTTCCTTCTTTCTTAACTTAATACCACATTTTGCTTGGAGGACTCTTCCTGTTGCGTACATTAATTCGTTTAATTCAGTTGAATCAGGGTTTATCTCATGACAGAGTTTTCTAACGCCTTGTTACCTATGTTTAATATATTTTTATATCTATGGGTATGTCTAATTTTTAATAGTGTCTCTCTTTCATTCATTTCGGTATGTTTTACTACTGATAGTTCTTCAACGATATTCGTTTTCATAGCCAGCAATTCTTCCTCATCTACGACAACCTCATGCGACTCTAATTCATCGATATTATTTTTAACTGTTATATCAACTTTATTTGGCATGTCAAGTTCTTGTTCATCTAAATTTCCTTCCACTTCATTTTCTTCTATCTAAACCTCTCTAGTGTCATTTTTTACTCTGTCTTTGATTACTGAGATTTTTATATCTGTAAATTTTTTGCTACGAACAAGATGTTTTCTAACACTGGGTAGCTTGTTTGGGTCAAGCATTTGCGTTTTCTCACTTTCACTATTCCTTAAACACCATTTATTATAGGTGTCATCGGTATTCGTTTAAAAGCAGTACATCACCTCAGTATACTCTTCCCTTGTCCATTTAAGCCTTGTTTTCTTTTGATTGTTAGTACTAGATGGTTGAACCGCAGGGCCAGGGGTGAGAGATATCCCGTCCTGGTGACCTGGCGGATTTTGACTAATGGAAGAGGTAGACTCACTAGCATACTTTTCGATCCCAGGCGAGTCTTGCCCTGGGAGACGCGCCCCTTGTTGATCCGCGCGACGGGCGATGCGACATGATTTATTTTTTGTTTTCATTTGAGAAGTAGGATGCATTTTAGCCTTACTGCCAGGAAGTTGGATGTCCCGCGCCAGTTACCAACTGGTTTCTCTGGGTCCCCGCGGTATTATGATGATTATTATTATTATTATTATCATTATTATTATTATTATTATTATTATTATTATTATTATTATTATTATTATCACTATTATTATTATCATTATCGGTAGTAGTAGTAGTAATAGTACTATTATGATTATTATTATTATGATTATTATGATGATTATTATTATTATTATTATTATTGTTGTTGTTGTTGTTGTTATTGTTATTGTTATTGTTATTGTTATTGTTATTGTTATTGTTATTGTTATTGTTATTGTTATTGTTATTGTTATTGTTATTGTTATTGTTATTACCATCATCATCATCAATATTACTACCATGATTTTCCTCATTTTCATTATATTTATTATCATTATCATAATTATCAGTATCCTTATCATTATTATCATCATCATCATCATCATTGTTACAATCATCATAATTATCAATACTATTATGATTAATATCAGTTACAATTATTGTTGCCATCACTAGTTTTAAGTTGTTCAAATAGGTAAAATAATACGTGCTCCGTACATCAATTCATCAAAAGGTCGGGAAAAATTTACCTTCAAATTCGAACATACAAACACTGGATGTAAAATATGCAGCAGGTGTTGATTAGTATACGAATGCAACTAATTTTCTTCTTGTCTAACGCTTTTAATATTGAAATTAGAGTCAATGTAGTGCATGGAATTTTCCAGTGTGTTCCATGTGTTCTTTCATGTATATATTATGACCTTTCTTTTTATATTCCTACTTTCATTATCAGAGGCGAGGAATTTTAATCCAACAAATGTACAAAGTAATTACACCAGCGAGTGTTCAGGCAATATTCTTAATTATACAGGCCAGGAAATGTGCTCCAGTTGATGATGTATTCAGTCACCAAGAAAAGTGTAGATGAGTGGATTGAGAATAAAACCTGAGTTTTTCTTTTATGACGCTGAGGAGATAGAAAGGGAAATTTACTGTAACCATAATGATGATATTGGTGATTATGATGGACTGATAATGACTGTGCCACTAATAATGTTAAGCGTGATGTAAATGGTAATGTTAATTATGCATGACGATTATCATAACCTAATAGTAATGATTAAATATCCGTAATACGTCTGCTGTTACTGCTGATGACGATAACGATGCTCATAATAATAATAATGAGAATAGAAATTATCACAATAACGATAATGATAGTAATAATCATAATGATAGTAATGATTATCATTATTTTAATTATACAATGATAGTGATAATGCTAATAATATTAGTGATAATGATAATAACAATAATAATATTGATAATAATGATGATAAAATAACAATAAGAAGAAGAATAAAGATAATAAGAATAGTAATAGTAAGGATAATAATGATAATAATAATAATAATAATGATAATAACAATTACAATAATAATAATGAAAGTGATAATGATAATAATAACGGGAATTATAATAATAATGATGATAATATACTTATAACAATGATGATAATAACAATAATGATAATATATTATTATATTATTATTACGATGATGATGATGATGATGATGATGATGATGATGATGATGATGATGATGATGATGATAGCCATAATAATAGTAATAGTGATAATAACAATAATAATTGTTATTATAATGATAATGACAATAATAATGATAACAATAATGATAATAATAATTTATGATAATAATGATAACAATGATAATGATAATAGTAATGATAACGATAAATATGAGAAAGATAACAGCAATAACAAGGATAAAAATATTAGTAAAAACTGTTAACTAAGGACGATGATGATAATGATAATGACAGTGATTAGAATGGTGAGGACACTTACCATAATAATAACAAAAATAATAGTAACAATATCAGTGAACATTATCTTTATTACAATTGTAATTATTATTATTACAAAAAGTAGTGATAGTAGCATCAGTAGTAGTAAATAATATTATTTCATTATTCCAACTTCTCGCGCCTGGGCGAGAAGTTGCAACTGTCGCCTGGAGGTTACTGCTGTGGCTGGGCACCACGGCGGGCAAGGACTCGGTTCGGCCGAGGCAGCAGCAGCACGTGACGAGTCGGCATTGGTCGACACAGGCCGGGCTCCCCTCATAGCCCGGGCGAGGCTAAGCTTCGCATATCGGATTTATCCTTGATATCCTATTATATATCTTTATGTCCTATTACATTATCACAATTATCATCATTATCTTTATTGCTAGTATTAGTATCACCATCATTATTAATGTCATTATAAGTATTAGTGTTGTTATTGTTATTGTTATTGTTATCGTTATTGTTATTATTATTACTCTTATTATTGTTATTATTACTATTATTGTTACTGTTGTTATTATTATCATAATTTTTGTTATTATTAGTATCATTATTACTGTTATTATTATTACGATGACCATGATGACGATATGATGATGACGATGATGATCATCCTTATCAGAATTATCATTAGTATTAATAATATCATCATGATCATTATTATTTCTTATCATCATCATTATCTTCATCATCATCTTCATCTTTATTTTTCATTATTATTGTTACTATCGTTATTAGTATTACAATCATTTTTTGTGCTAGTATAACTTATTTTTACTAATGTTATTTCATTAATAGAATGATGATCAATGTGATCATGTTTATCAGGATCAGTTTTATGATTATACTTTTTTTCTCCATTATTATTATTAGCAGTACTAGTAATAGTAGTAATCATTATCATTATTATTATTATTATTATTATTATTATTATTATTATTATTATTATTATTATTATCGTTGTTATCATTATCATCATTTTCATTATATTTTAATTATTATTATTACTATTATTACTATATTATTATTATTATTATTATTATTTTTATTATTATTATGATTATCCTTATTATTATTATTATCATTATTACTATTATTTTTTTTTATTATTATTATTATCATCATCATCATCATCATCATCATCATCATCATCATCATCATCATCATCATCATCATCATCATCATCATCATCATCATCATCATCATCATTACCGATGTTATTATTGTTGATGTTGTTGTCGTTACTATCAATGTTGTTATTATCATTACTGTTATCATCATCATCATCATCATCTTCATCATCATAATTATTATTATCATTATTATTGTTGCTGCTGCTGCTGCTGTTGTTGCTATTGTTTTTGGTATATGTTGCTATTATCATCAACATTATTATAATTAATGTGCCTATCATTAGTATTATTTCCATAATCTTTGTTGTTATGATGATTGAAGAAGGTGATAATGATGCCATATGTAATATCCATTTCTTCATTACATCTTAGTTCATGTAAGGATCCATGCCGAGAAACACTCAAATGAAGGATTTATATATATTTTTTCCAATGTATATTACATACCCGGAGTAGATATGATATAAAAGTTTGAAGAACAAGGACATATTTTTTTATACATGAATGATACTGTACAACTCAGCTACTCAAAGTTAACCACATTATCACAGTTTCCAATGTTATCTTATCATTGTATTGCTTCTGGTGTGGTTGTTATTGATAATCTTTACTTGAATGCTAGTAACCGAATTGCAGCTCAGTTCACGCGTCTCTTGTGTGACTAATGGCGCTGTGATTCTCGCCTCTACGCTAATCTCATTCATAGTCTACTCTTTGCGAACATGTTGCCGTAAAAGTAAACAGAAGAAGCACACTGAGGAATAATTTTTATTTGCGTTCTTATTCTTATAAATTGCATATAATCATATATTTCATAGTAGTTAATTTTCCGTCAATCTTCTAAAACCATTTTAATCCGGGCTGTATTTTCGCATTTTGTTATTTCACGAAGCATACTGAAGAGACACGTGGACAGTAGATTGATTCGGTTGAAGTATCAGAGCACGTATAGATTCCAATACTTTATTCTACTTCCCCTTTGCAGAAAGGAAAAAGACATACTTTAAATCATTAATATAGTTTTAACAATACGTAGACTATCTACATTAAGAGAAAAATAGGCAATATGCTCCGTTATTAGGAGAATAGGTTACTCCTACCTATTCTTGTCTTTTGTGCTGCTGATTGTTAAAAGGAATAACCTCATTACGCAGACAGAAAGAGAAACACTCACAGTCTTGTATCACCCATTTGTATTCATTAAAGTCTGTCAGACTTTTTCACATGAACGACACACTAATTTGGAAGCAACTAAGGTGAACCAGAAGAAAGGGGTGAAGGGCGAGCAGACATTCTACATTTTATTTGATTATATCCTGATCATAATAATTTCATCTCCTTTTCACCCAAATGTTATTGAGTGTGTGTGTATATATATATATATATATATATATATATATATATATATATATATATATATATATATATATATATGCATATGTGTGTATCTAGGTATGTTTGTGTGTGTGTGTGGTGTGTGTGTGGTGTGTGTGTGTGTGTGTGTGGTGCATATATACATATACAT
>NC_051389.1:26251789-26259381 GCF_015228065.2 Penaeus monodon
GTCGATTGGATGGTTACCGTCCGCCGTGAAGCTTGTAGGGCAAAGCCCTCGGGAACCCCACAGGCGGATGGGTAGTCCCACAGCCTGCCGACCCCCTTTATTTGGGGCTGTGTCCGCGGGTGCAGCAGAGGTGGCGTGCACCAGGAGTGACCACTGGAGGCTTAACCTCAGGCGTGCTTTCCGGGTAGGCGTTTGAAACATCCAGTCCTTGCGGCAGGATGAGCAGTTACCTCTGCTATCGCCGGAATTGAAGTGACTGGGAGTTGAGGTGGCTGCCCTCTCAGAGGTGAGAAGACCTGGTAGCGGCACGATCAGTGTGGGTGATTACACCTACTACTGGTCGGGCCGCAGTGATGGTCACCACCTCCAGGGTGTAGCCATAGCCATCTCCAGCCGACTTCAGCCCTTGGTAGTTGAGGTGACATCGGTTGATGAGCGTATTATAGCACTGAGACTGAAGCATGCTTTTGGCTTCATGTCTCTTATTGTTGTATACGCCCCTACCGATGTATATAAAATGATGTGAAAGAGGCGTTCTACGCCAAACTCGCATCTGTGGCAGACAATTGCCCCCGGCGAGATATTCACATTGTTCTGGGTGACTTCAATGCGGTATCCGGCTGTGACCGAGCTGGCTATGAGATGTCTGTCGGCCCCCATGGCTCAGGAGCTGATCCCAGCAGCAGAATAGCCTCCTTCTCCGGGACTTTGCTAGGTCCCAGAAAATAGGACTCCTGGTACCAGTGCTCCAACCTGCATCACTGGACATGGTACAGCGATATGGGTACAGTGGCCAAGGAGATTGAACACATTCTTGTTAGGACACAATGGAGGATCCTCCAGAACTGCAGGGTTTACCGGAGTGCCGAGTTGTGGCTACCCTGTGGGTCCACTTCAAAATCTCTGTCCCTCCAGTGTCCACCCTAAGGTGTTTCACCTAGACAGACTAAGGGAGGAGGAGTGTGCCCGTGGGTTCACCATGGCAGTCTCTGACCGATTCACAGAACTCAACAACCTAACGGACCCAGTTGCTCTGTGGGAGCTCTTCAAGCACGTAACACTCGAAGCAGCTCAGGAGTCCATTGGGATACACCCGAGGGCAAGGCAGAATTCCATATCCCTGGAGACATTAGAGGCCACTGAAGTGTGTCACAAGGCTCGGCTGAATGGGAATCAAGTCTTGCTTCGTTCCATGGTGCATAGGGCTCGGACACTGCTGAGAATGGACAAAGAACAGTTCATCAGGAATCTTCCTGAGGAGGTTGAAGGCCATTTCTTGGTAAATGACCTTCGCCCTGCCTACCAAGCCCTGAGAAAACTGAACTCTAAGCCCTTCTCACAGATGACTGCAATCCAATCAGCAGATGGACGGATCATCTCAGATCATGTTGGGGTTCATGAACGTTGGGCTGAGTATTTTGAACAGTTGTGCCAGGTAGACCCTCCAACAGTTAGCTTGGATGCAAGCAATGTCTCAGTGATTGTGCCGGACCCATCCATCAGCGAGGAACCTCCTACCCTAACAGAGGTTAGGATGGTGATTTCCAAGCAGAAGAGTGGAAAAGCTGCAGGCATATGTGATATCCCTGCTGAACCAAGGTGCGTAAGATCGCTGGAAAGAGCACATCACTATCACCACCTGCATTGAAGATTGATGGCATAATCATCACAGATAAAAAAGATGTTGCTAATGAGCTAGCTAAATCCATGGCAGAGATCTCCTCTGGAGCACCTTACACTGCTCGATTCTCCACTTTTCGGGCGGAACAAGAACAACACCAGTGTCGTTCTTCAGTAGGACTGCAGCAGAACTTCCCTACAACTTGCCATTTTGTGCAAGGAGATGGACTCGCTTTGCAGCTCTGCCGTAAAGACTGCCCAGGAAGTGCGATATTCCATACCAAATGATATCTCACTTACCAGAGAGCTCCTAAATTCTTGTTGGCATTCAATGGATTATAGGGGGGAAAGTCCCACCCACGGGGAAAAGTCTAAATCATTCTACCCTTTTAAACCTGGAAAGGTGTTTTCCACACGGGAAAAATTAAGCCCAATTTCCCTCCCCAGCTGCATCTGCAACTGAGGGAAAAGGTAAACTTCATTTGAATGGTGCTAAAAAAGGGAAAAATGTGCGACTCCATATCAATATGGGTTTGAAGATTGAGTCGACCACGTGAAATTTGAAGGGAGGGAAAAACGCTATAGGGGAATTTCCTTCGCACAGCAAAAGTCAAATTTAGCAGTTTTCTTTACCTTAAAGGGGCTTGATACATTGGAAGCTGGCATATAAGAATTTGTATGCTTTAGTTAAAAAAGGCATTACCTACCTTAATACAAAATTTCCCTTTGCTAACGGGAAAATTTAGATTCGGGGGGGGGAAACAGTTTCTCTAACCCGTTTGCCATTGTAAAAATACATTGTAAAGGTTTTTCCCAAAGTTTGCCTCATGTAATCTGTTTTGGGGATGACAAAGATGTGCAAGGACACATGCAGGCGAAAAATAAATAGGTTGTACAGGGGAAAACATAAGGGTTAAATTTTTTCCCCAGCAGAATGGATGATTTCCACAAAAAGGAAAAACCCCACCTTTCCCTTATTTAGGGCAAACCCACGCAATTTTTCCAAAGGGTGGGTTTACTTTTAATTTTTGACTCAAGGGCTTAAGGGGTGCCTCACATCAAACAGTGAAAGAAAAGGCTAAAAAAGATTAGTATTTTGCGGGTTCTTTCAATTTATTTTGGGGGGCGACCGCACAAGCTTTAGGCTTCACGAGCGCTTTTTCGTAGTAAGCTGATTAGGGGTTGGAAGCTTACATCGCAACCCCAGTTTACGGATTTTAGAGTCGCTTAAAATTAAGCTCTCAAAATCTGTATGGGGCTTTAGGTTTTTCACCTGGGGGCCCCTGTATCTGAGAGTGGGAACCACCTCTTTCTTTAACCCCGAGAAACATAAACCCTTTTTTACTACCGAGACTAAAAGGTTTCCGGAGCCCCAAATCCGTTTGGTTTTTTTCAACCCCCTTGGGGGATACCCCGATTTCCTTTGGAGGAGAATGGGGAAATGTTGTGGAAGATCTTAATCTAAATCTTCAAAGGGTTTTGGCTGTTGGATTCCCCCAATTTCCCCCTTGGACAATAAAGTCGAGCTGGATTTAGTGGGAATGGGGAAAGGGGGGAGCCCCGAAGCGGGAAGTCCGAGAAAATTTTTTCAGAAATTTCTAAATAGGGAAGATAAAATTTTATACAGATTTTTCGAAATCTGAAAATGGCGTGGGTTTTTGCAGCATGACAGAAGGAAGGCATTGGATTCTTTCTCTAGCGACTTGACTTCATGAGAGTTACATGCCATCCTTAAAAGCATAAGATGACTAGAGATCTACGCCATTCTTTGTATAATTGTGACTTCGGGTCCCTTGAAAGAATCAAGAGCTTAAATCTCCATCCATAGTGAGGGAGGTTCAGTTTGGCCCCTGCACTGACTAAACCTTTTAAAAAAGTAATCTATGTTGGGGCCAGCGCATGTGGATCAGGGGGAATGAGCGAGTGACGAAGGCCAAGGAGCTGCCGTCAGCCGTGAGCTCGTTTCCCTCCCACACACCGACCTGAAACCCAGCATCAAAATTTGTTTCGTGAAAAAGGGGGGGAAAAATGGAGGAACCCCCAAAAAAACAAACTGCGAGACTTTAGGGATGACCTTGGCAGTTGGGCGACTAGCATCCACCCCAACCGAAAAAGGGGAAGTTGTTTTAACAAGACTAAGAATCGGACAAAAGATGATCAGGGGCCTGATGGCTAAAAAGAAGCATTTTGTGAAGGATGCCAGACCCATTAACGATCGCACATGTATGGAAAGATTGAAATTTCTCAGACCAAAGACGTAGTATTGTTCCCCAAAACACTGAAAAATGTATTGGGGGAAGTTTGGACATGGGGTTTTATTAATTTCCTTAGGGGCAAATTTTTCAAAAAAATTTTAATTTTTGCATAATGTTTATGAAATTTAAATTTTTATGCATTTAAAAGAAAATATTTTGCTTTAATTTTTTAATCATTTTTGTTATTGAAAGTTTTTTGATAGATTTTTAAAGTTTAAACTTTTAATATTTGTATTTAAAATTTATTCGCCGTAAGCCCTTTGTGTTGTGCGGCAATAATTTTAAATAACTCAATCAATCCCTGCTGAACGTAAAGGCTGGGGGTGAAACTATGGCTGGGCCCTGCATACAGTCCTGAGCACCCCGGCGACTGGAAACCATCCCCTGACCTGCTGAGGGGCGGGTAACCCTCTCGGGAAGGGGGAAAGGGGGATCGTTGGGATTTTAAACTAGTGGTTTTACGCTGCTCAGCCCGGGCAAGTTCCCCCCATATTTTCTAAAAACGATTCGCAACCCCCAAGTATCAGGGGACTGAGCAGTTTTGGTTTACCCCTGGAAAGTCCCGAAGACCGTAACTAGAGTTCGAGTAATTGTGGAACACCCCGGGGAGTTTTGGTTGTGGGTTTTCTTGCAAACCTACATGACCTCAAAAAGCGTTTATCGGTGCACGGGGGAAGCTAGGGAAAAACCTGAGATCAGGGGGTTTCCGACACAATTATTGGGGTAATAGCAACCTTTTTTACGGTACTAAAAGTGCTGTAAAAAGGGGGTGGGGTATGGGCGAACTTTTTCCCTGTTTAAAATTTAGGGGGGGTGCAAGGCTGTGTCCTTGCACCAACACTTTTCAACACCTTTTGGACTGGATAATGGGCAAACTACTAGCCAAAGCATGTGGAGCCACTGGGAACACTGTGTGTGTGGAAAATTGACTTTTCCCACGATGTTGCCTCCTATCTGGTCCTTGGCCCCACTTTTTTCGGCTCTTTATGCACTTAGAATGGGCGAAGCCCCTAGGCCTAAGGTCTCCTGGACCAAGACCCAAAAATCGGACTTTGGGGGGGCCCGTTAGGGGAACCCTTCACGATCCTGCTGCGGCGAGGACGTTGAAGTTAAAAAAAGTTTTTACTAGCCCTGGTAGCGTAGCCAATCTCTGGGATGTCGACAAAAGTCATAGCGGATTTTTGGTCTGGGAAAAGGAGCCATAACCGACAACAAGAGGTTTTTGGGGATGTCGTACCTACAAAGGGCCCAAACTGTTGTCTTCAAGGCCTTGATAGCCAGTTTTGCCTTTTTGGGGGAAAAACCCGGAGCATCCCGGTCTTGGAATCTCGCCCGGCCTTTTGTAACAAATCGTTTGCCGGTTTATGGGGTACATTGGGAGACCCGTGTCCAACCGGCGGGGGTTTCACCCCTGAGACTGCATGGGACCGTTCTGCATAATCCCGGGGTCGCCAAATCAGGCTTATGGGCACCTAGTGTTCCCCCCTGGACGACCCTGCCCATCAGTTTTCTCTCTGCGGTAATCCTGGGGGGAGGGACCTGTGGGAGACCCAGGAGATATGGCTTGGACATCGACAGACCTGTCGCGAGGGAAAAGAGATGGGCCGTGGGGCCCGCCTGGAACTCCCCGAGGGGTCCCCTGGCTGAAGCGAAGGGGAAGCGGCCCTGCGCCCCCGGCGTTTGCCCCGGGGAACGTACCAGTACTAGCCCGGGGCAGTAAGGGTAAGGGGCAAAACTTCTCACGCCCAGGCGTGAAAATGCAAAATGTCGCCTGGGGTTTCAGCTGTGGGTGGGGGACCCGGTGGGTAAGGGCTGGGTTTAGCCCAGTCAGCAGCAGCTGACACAGTGAGCAAAAAACAAAAAAACAGTATTTCACACCAAAAAAAAAAAAAAAACCAAAAAAACCCTTAAAATGGGGCCCCATTTAAAGGGGGGGTCTTTCAGATGCAAAAAAGTTATTGGGTAAGCATGGGGAATTACATAAACATATATATAGTTAGATTTATAGAGAGACATAGACACAGTTTTTTCGCTTGTGTTGTGGTGTGGTGGTAGGAGTGTGTGGTGGTGTGTGTGTGGTGGTGTTTTGTGTGTGTGGGTGTGGGGGTGTGTGTGTGTGTGAGTGGGGGTTTTAAAAATTTAAAATCCCCCCCTTTCTCTCCTCCAAATACTATTATCCATCCTCCCTTTTACTATCATCTTTTATATAAATATATATTTTATAATAATATAATATTAATATTTAATTTTCCCTTTCTAGATTTTTGATACATTGAATATTTAAGACATTTTCCGAAATTTCCAAGAGGAAAAAAGGTTTACTAATTGAAAAAATATAGTAATTTTAAAGGGAAGGTTTATACAGAGCTACTCACTTTTTTTCCCGGGCGGGTGGCCAGAGGTGGGGACTGCAAGTTGCTGCAATTTTAAAAAATTAAAATAAAATTCATTAAAACAAAAAGACAAAAAAAAAATATAATAAAAATTATAAATATAATATAATAATTATAGATATTAAAAAGTTTTTTATATATATATAATATTATATTTATATTAATATAAATTAAAAGATTTTTTAATATAAAATTAAAATAAAAAAAATAATAAATATTTATATAATATATATAACATTCATACAGTTGCACGCCGTATCCCCCCCATTCTGAAAAGGTTTTCAAAGTAAATTTTAGTACCTTTTTTTCTTGCTAATATAATCTTTTAAAGTACATCACATCCGGGGGGTATTTTTAAAACCCAAACGTGTTTTTGAGTGAATAAAAAAAAGTCCCAAGCAGGGTTGATTTCATTAAAAAATGAAGGGGTTTGAAAGTGTTTAGAAGCTTTTTTAGAATTTTTTGTTTTTTCCTGTACGATAACTTTCTTTACTTTAAAAACTTTTAAAATAGCTTTATGTCGCAAAGCAGTCCTGCGATTTCGATTTTTTTGGCAAATATCTGAAAGCGAATGTCCCCAAATTTGAGCGTCCTCAAACATTATAATTTATTTTCTTTGCATTATGAAAATTTACTAATGGTAACTTTTTTTTTTTTTTACAACAGAATTTAAAATGCTATACAATATGTATGTAAGTTTTTTAAAAGATTGCTTGTTGGTTGTGAATATAATATATAATTATATAAAAATTAATATATTAATTATTATAATTAAATATAATAATAAAATTATATTATAACAACATATATATATATAATATATTTAAAATATTTATAATATTTAAAAGATTATATATATATAAAATTTATGTATATTATATTATTATATAATTTAAAAATTATATTAATAATTTTATTAAAATTTTTACACATAACTATATGTACAATGTATGTATGTAGTAATTTTTGAAAAATGGGAAAAATGCAAGCCCAAAATGACATCGAAAATGTTTTAGATTTAAAAATAAATTTATAGATTTATACATAATATTTGTGTATTTTTTTGTAATTTATATATATTAATATATATAAATAATAATATTATATAATTATATATATATTTTGATTATTATATATATATCTATAATATATATATAATATATTATATCTAATATATGTATAATTTATATATAATATATATAAAACAGATGTATATGTAAAACCCCAAAACAACACACAAATAATTACATAATATAAAAGATGATAAATAGATAGAAGTGATAGTAGTAATAGATAGTAGATAATAGTAGATTAAATATATATA
>NC_051389.1:26264481-26266981 GCF_015228065.2 Penaeus monodon
TTTCCTGATGAATTCCAGGTATTAGGAATATTCCATTACGATGTTTTGTTCCTTTTTTCGTAGGGGAAGCAGATCAAGGCATCTGATTTATGTGGAGAGCGGACTCCCGAAGCCTCTTAAATTACTTCCTCGGAATGCAGGAGAGACTTATGTAGAAAATGGGTGCATTATAAAACCGCACGAGTTAGGTTTTGGTATAAATATCATTAGTAATTACTGTGAATAACTAAGAATTGCAATACTTACAGGAGCACACACACACACGCCAGATATGTAATATGCATGAATATCGTTTGTATATGAAAGAATTTAACAAGATACTCTTCACTTATTTTTCATATATTTGACTATGTCTAATGTAGTATGTTGCACGATCGTGTGACCAAAGCCTTCTCTGCATTTACAGTATTACAGAGTCAACACGTCCCTGTCATTACTAGCAAAGTGTGTATCTTGACTAACCAACTATTATTTCAGTATTTTAGATATTTCGTATGTTATCAAGCATTTGTTACCTACATTTGCCTCATCCATAGGGTGTTATTCCTCAAACTCTGATATAATTCATGGGAAAATGTATCGTTATTGACGGTAGATCAATGTAGACTGTTGATAGATTTCAGTGTATGATTGTCCTGTAAGCTCTCTCTCTCTCTCTCTCTCTCTCTCTCTCTCTCTCTCTCTCTCTCTCTCTCTTTCTTCTCTCTCTCTCTCTCTCTCTCTCTCTCTCTCTCTCTCTTTATCTATCTATCTATCCATCTATCTATCTATCCATCTATCTCTCTATCCATCTATATATATTATTCTATCTATCTATCTATCTCCATTCATTTTTCGTGCGGTTAAGCGAGTCTCGTGCTCTAGCAGTGCAATTGATGATATAGTTCGATGATGAGGATGATATAGGTATTGTATTGACAATAATGATGGTGATGATGATTATGATTATGATTATGGTTATGATGATAATAATGATGATGATGATGAATAGATAATAATAATATTGATACTACTACCACTGCTACTACTACTACTACTATTAATACTACTACAAGTACTACAAATAATAATAATAATAATAATAATAATAATAATAATAATAATAACAATAAATAATAATAATAATAATAATAATAATAATAATAATAATAATGATAATAATAATAATAATAATAATAACAATAATAATAGTAGTAGTAGTAGTGGTAGTAGTAGTAATAACAATAATGATAAAAATAATAATAATAACAATTTTTCTTGCGAAAAGTAGAATTGTTTTGGCCTTAAATGGTCTTTGACTCAAATGAAAATTAGTGTGTAAAGTTAATTTACAACAGCAGTAATGGTCAGCAACATTTATGGCAAAGTATGTTGTAAAAGTATTAGCCTATGTGTAAAGACAGTGGCTATTGATTGTGATCATTTTTATTTCTGATTTACAAACGGTGTACTTACTTTCGGCAAAGGTATTTGGAATCGCGGTGTAAAGACATGAGAAACAGAATATTATAGTAGTTTTAGCAAAAAATAACCCTGAGAAAATAATACTATCCAAGACTCACAGCCCTTTTAAACCAAATATATAGAATCGTGAAGCTAGAGCATACAAATCCTTATATCATCGTTGTTACGATGAGAATTCTTAGCCTCAGAATCATTTAATTCATCTGTTGTATCCTTTTTTGTCTTACTTTTTAAAAATGTTCATAAGTAACTTCACTGCCAAACCTGTTAAATACGTGTTCTTGGTCCAAACTAATGCGTAAGCGGTTTGGAAAACAGCGGGAATGTATGTATGTATACTGCGAGATAAAGATAGCCCGAGTGGGGGAAATGATCACGGGAATTTCGCTGCGTGAAAAGGCTTTCATTTAAAATTATTCCATGGTTAAGGAAAAGACTGGATTCCAGGATATTCCGTCTTGATCATAGTCATGCGTCACCGCGTAGTCCAAGGTGCCTCTAAGGGTTTTCCTCAGGTATTACCTTCATATCACCCGCCTCACGAATATGGGTGAAACGTTCCAATCGAAGACTTTGCATAATGAAATTTGGCACTGCGTTTCAGCACACTTATTTCCGGGAAAGGAGAATGTATTTGTAAAAATGCTTTATGCGACTGTAGATCAGAAATTAGTGAAGCGCACAGAGAGAATAATACATTCTATTAGCTTCGTCCTTTATGAGTAAAGGGGAAGACGAGAGAAGACGATTTACTTCCTAATTCATATTGGAATCTCTATGTTTACTCACACTGTTACATTGCATTAATATTAATAGCCTTTCTGCATACCTGTCATTGGTTCACTAAAGTTTGCGTGCATAAGAAAGCCACTAAATTTGCAGTTTCAGATATCATATTCATTGCAGTTAAAGTGTACATCAATGACCAAGAAAGTATCACATAATATATAGAAATTAATATTTGATTTGGCATTATTACGGCATCTACGGATATACACACTTTTAATATCTCTTTCATTCCTGCGGATTGATTATA
>NC_051389.1:26270088-26272588 GCF_015228065.2 Penaeus monodon
AAAGAATTTAAAAGTACTCTCACTTATTTTAATCATGTATGTAGTATGTTGCACGATCGTGTGACCAAAGCCTTCTCTGTATTTACAGTATTACAGAGTCAAGACGTCCCTGTCATTACTAGCAAAGTGTGTATCTTGACTAACCAACTATTATTTCAGTATTTTAGATATTTCGTATGTTATCAAGCATTTGTTACCTACATTTGCCTCATCCATAGGGTGTTATTCCTCAAACTCTGATATAATTCATGGGAAAATGTATCGTTATTGACGGTAGATCAATGTAGACTGTTGATAGATTTCAGTGTATGATTGTCCTGTAAGCTCTCTCTCTCTCTCTCCCCTCTCTCTCTCTCTCTCTCTCTCTCTCTCTCTCTCTTCTCTCTCTCTCTCTCTCTCTCTCTCTCTCTCTCTCTCTCTCTCTCTCTCTCTCTCTCTCTCTCTCTCTCTCTCTCTCTTTATCTATCTATCTATCCATCTATCTATCTATCCATCTATCTATCTATCCATCTATATATATTATTCTATCTATCTATCTATCTCCATTCATTTTTCGTGCGGTTAAGCGAGTCTCGTGCTCTAGCAGTGCAATTGATGATATAGTTCGATGATGAGGATGATATAGGTATTGTATTGACAATAATGATGGTGATGATGATTATGATTATGGTTATGATGATAATAATGATGATGATGATGAATAAATAATAATAATATTGATACTACTACCACTGCTACTACTACTACTACTATTAATACTACTACAAGTACTACAAATAATAATAATAATAATAATAATAATAATAATAATAATAATAATAATGATAATAATAATAATAAATATAATAATGATAATAATAATAACAATAAAATAATAATAATAATAATAACAATAATGATAATAATAATAATAATAATAATAATAATAATAATGAATAATAATAATAATAATAATAATAATAATAATAATAATAATAACAATAATAATAATAATGATAATAATAATAATAATAATAATAATAATAATAATAATAATAATAATAATGATAATGATAATAATAATAATAAGAATAATAATAATAATAATAGTAATAATAATAATAATAAAATAAATGATAATGATAATAATAATAATAATAATAAGAAGAAGAAGAAGAAGAAGAAGAATTATAATGATAATGATAATACCACTATTGCCATTGATAAGACAAATAATAATGGTTATGGTGATAATAATATTATCACTATAATAATTATTATTATTGTCATAACCATTATTATATCTCTTATCATTGTCATTATCATCACGACCATCATGATCATGCTCCTCACTATCATTATTATCATCAGCATTATTATTGGTATTATTTTATTTAATAATAATCATAATCATAATAATAATGATAATAATGATAATGAGAAGCATGATCATGATCATGATGGTCGTGATGATGATGACAATTATTAGAGAAATAATAATGGTTATGATGATAATGATGATTATTATAATAATAATATTCATCATCATAATTATGATGATGATGATAATGATAAAGATGAAAATAGTAATAATAATAATGATGATGATGATAATAATAAGAATAAGAATAATAATAATGATATTAATAATAATAATAATAGTAATGATAATAATAATAATAATATAATAATAATAATAATAATAATAATAATAATAATAATAATAATAATAATAATAATAATAATAATAATAATAATAATAATAATAATGATAATAATAATAATAATAATAATAATAATAATAATAATAATAATAATAATAATTATTATTATTATTATTATTATAATAATAATGATAATAATAATGATAATGATAACATTATAAGGGCGATACTAATAATGATAATGACAATAGAAATAATAAACATGATAATGATATTAACAATAATAAACATGATAATGATGATGATAATAATAACAATAATGATAAAAAATGGAAAAAGAAGAATAACAATACGACTACTAATGATGATAACAGCACAATTAGAATAAAGAATATACAACAACAACAACAATGAAATAGTAATAATAATAGTAGTAATGATAGTAATAATAATAATAATAATAATAATAATAATAATAATAATGAGTATGATGATAATAATAATAACAATAATAATATTATTGATACTATAACGGTAATAATATTGGTAATAATACCAGGAATTTTGATAGTAATAACAAATCTTATGATGATATTAGTAATATCTAAAATGATAATAATCATACTATTGTTCATAATGAAAACAGTAATAAGGATAATAATAGTAATGATAATAATAATAATGATAATAGTAATAATAATAATAATAATAATAATAATAATAAAATTATAATAATTACAATGATAATTATGATATTGATAATAAAATCAGTAACAACAATAATGTAAGCAATATTGATAATGATGATAATGATAATGATATTGATAATAGTGATAATAATAATGATAATAATAATA
>NC_051389.1:26282588-26284306 GCF_015228065.2 Penaeus monodon
CTGGGGCGACTGGTACCTGCGCTGGCGATTTCCTGGTCCTTCGCTGGATTTACGGGCGTCCCGGCAGGCGGCGCCCTTCCATTACAGAATGGGGCGGCTTAGTACCTACCCTGATGGACATCCTGGAACGCAGGCTTCTGGCGATCTTCCAGTGACGTCCTTCCCACAGCATCCTAAGGTGACCGTTTCTGCAGAAGGGAAATAAATGATATTATTGCTATTCATGATAAAGATAAAATCACAATTCGTTAATTCGTTGCAGTTGAAACAATATAAATCTCTAATAACCGAGAAAAAATAATTACTTAACTCACGAATGAAATTCATGTTTGTTGACCACATACCGTGATCACACGGTAATATGATCTGAGGTCAGAAGAATAGTATGAGACGTGCTGTCACTTAGCATTTTTATCTAACAAAACCAACGGCTTAACACATTTATGGGGGAAGAAGGAAGGGAAAAGAAATAAAGAGGCTCAAAACGTGTGCTTATGTTGTTTTGTATACATGGTCTTCCGCTAGCGGAATCGTACAGTATTCTTGGAGACTGGTGTTCGTGTTGTGAGCCTAAAGGACGCAACGACCACCCTGCCACCAGTTGTAGAGCCTATGAACTCTCTAGTACAATGGTTATGACTAGATGGCGAACAGCAAAGGTAGGCAACGCACTTATGACTCACAACACATGTAAAGGGGACACCGCTATGTCTTTGGGTAACGCACTGTGAGCGTGGGTCGCGATGACACGCGCACGGTGACTGCTGGAGCGAACTGGGAGGTCAGACGAGGTCCGATAAAATCATCTACGCCCTCGCTGAGTTGATGGTTCTTAACTCGACCTAGAGCCACGTTAATATAATAATAATAATAATAATAATAATAATAATAATATAATAATAATAATATAATAATAATAATAATATAATATAATAATAACAATAATAATAATAATAATAATAACAATAACACAAAACAACAACAACATAATAACTATTATGATAATAATAATAACAATATGTGATGGTGATGATGAAGGCTATGAGGATGATAATGTTAATGATAATGATAATATCAATGCTAAGAATAATATCTGAAACTAAACTAAACTGGCAAGTCATCGCAACGAGTAGACTGCCTTTTATTTACGGCAAAGGAAATCTACTAGTGATTATTAAGACACAGTGACAACAAAAAATATAGAAGGATATTACTGATAAGGGTGATATTAAAATAATGGGTGTGATTATGTTATGATCAGTAGAATTATTTTTACTCTCATGTTTCCCATTGCAGTACAACTGACTTTAGTACAATCAATACTCACTAGATGGCACACACACACACACACACACACACACACACACACACACACACACACACACACACACACACACCACACACACACACACACACACACACACACACACACACACACACGCGCACCCACGAGAGCGCGCGCACACAGTGCCACTTTGGCAATCTGCCCATGATATTTCGTGAAATCATCGATGTCGTCGTTCTCTATCGCCACTTGTCACCAGCCACTAGCCACGTGAAAAGTGCCACCTTGGCGTGAAAGCAGCCTAATAACCGTCTATGACTAACTTCTCATGCTTCCTTCTCAAGGGATCTTCGCAATTGTTTTTTTCGTATTGATGGCCTTGTGAATTGTGGTTTTACAAAGTGTTCAATACCAGACAACCAATCACACTAAA
>NC_051389.1:26284406-26299406 GCF_015228065.2 Penaeus monodon
GGGGGGGGGGGGGGCAGGGGGGGCCCTTAAAGACCCTTTTTTATGGCTCATAATCGACCGGCAGAGACAACAGCACGATAGATATCCACATGTAGAACTATACGAAAAAATTTATCTATTTTTTCGTTTGTTCGTATTTTTGAAAACTATATTTCACTCGAATTCTCGTGACAAAAAAAGATAAATCTAGAGCTTTTTAATGTGGGACTCAAAAAAAAAGCAAAATTTTAAATCTCCCTGAATCACTTTTTTTAACAACAGGGCTTAGATAGTCATAATAAAAAAATACGATTGACACGCCGAGGCTATTATACTACTACGACTAAACTGCTAGATATTCGTATTATTTTTCCCCGGGGTTGGGTTGTAAATGAAAAAACCCCGTGTTCTTTTTAAGCTTATTGGGGGTAGGGTTTGGTGTTCGAGGGGAAAAAACAGGCCGACATAAAAATTGATAAATTTTTAAATACGAAATGTTCATTAAAATATACAAAAAGTTTAGATCGGCCTCTAGGTGGTTATGCCGGGATAATAATCATCAGGAAATCTTTTTGGTTTTAAAAATCATTATAGTATATGGGTATGGAGAAAATGCTTAGAGAACCCCAACTAAAGGAAATTAAAGAACGGATTTAAACAAATTACTCGCAAGAAACTCAGGAGTTCTATAGGTTAAGGGTTAGAAGAGGGACTACGACATACACGAATGCTAAAAGGATTATTGCCAGTAAAGACTAAAATTTGCAGCCCCGGGTAATGTGTCGCATGTCCAGCTCTGAATAGCAAAAAGCGCATGATGCAAAGAGCGAAGGTGGGAAATTGACTGTGTATAAAAACCGATTACGCATTTCAAAAATAGTAGTAGTGCGCTACTTTTTTCTCTCTCTCGAAAACATTCAAGCCATCATTTTAAAAGGTCACTCTCTAAGTACCATTACTGTTGTATCTGTGTGAAAGAACCCGAGTATTTCAAAGTCTCCCAAAATAATGTTACAAAATTAAACACTTGATATCCGTAGTCTTGTTTCAACTCAGAGAACTTAATATAATTTAAAAGAGTCTATAAATAGGAAAAAAGAAGAGGAAAAAAAAGAGGGGGGGACCTTTTCTTATTGCAACTGCCGCGGCGGGGATTAATCGGGCCACGAGTGTGTGTGTGTGTGTTGTGTGTGGTGTTGTGTGTGTGTGTGGGCATTTATATGTATATATGTATATATATGTATATATAATATATATATAATATATAAAATATATATATATATATATTTTAATAATATATATATATATATATATAATATCCTTCCTTCCATCATTCTCTTTTTTTTTTCCTCTTGCTTTCTCTCTCTCTCTCTCTCTCTCTCTCTCTCTCTCTCTCTCTCTCTCTTCTCTCTCTCTATGTCTATCTCTCTCTCTCTCTCTCTAATGCTTTATTTTTTTTTACCTGCCCCTTCCCGGGCCAACTGAAGCCTCCGGGTAGGGAAAAATAATCCTAAATGTTTCCGATGCTTTAGCAAAAGAACTTTTGCTCCCGGCCCAAAAACATTTTTTATCTCCTCTCTTTTGTTTGAACATAAAACCCCCCACCCCCTTTGATTTTTTTTTTCCTGATGAATTCCGGGTATTGGGAAAATTTTCCCTTTACGATGTTTTTTTTCCCTTTTTTTCGTGGGGGAAGCAGATAAAGGCACTGATTATGGGAGAGCGGACCCCAAAGCCTCTTAAATTACCCCCTGGGAATGCAGGAGAGTTTATGTAAAAAATGGGGCATTAAAAACCGACGAGTTGGGTTTTTGGTTAAAACTTATAATTACTGTGAATAACAAAAATTTGAAATACTTCGGGGAGCACCACACCCCCCAAATATGTAATATCTAATCGTTTGTAATGAAAGAATTTAACAAGAACTCTTCCTTTTTTTTCATAATTTACTATGTCTAATGAGCATGTTGACGATCGTGTGACCAAAGCCTTCTCTGTTTTACAGTTTAAATCAACACGCCCCGTCATTACTAGCAAATTTGGATTTTGACTCCCAACTATTATTTCAGTATTTTAGATTTTTCGTATTTTTCAAGCTTGCTCCCAAAATTTGCCTCATCCATAGGGTGTTATTCCTAAAACTTGAATAATCAGGGGAAAAAGATCTTTATTGACGGTAGATCAAGTAGACTGTTGATTTTTTCAGTGTATGATTGCCCTGAAAGCTCTCTCTTTCTCTTCTCTTCTCTCTCTCTCTCTTCTCTCTTCTTCTTTTCCTCTCTTCTCTCTTCTCCTCTCTCTCCCTCTCCTCTCTTATCATCATTACCCATCTATCTATTATCATCTACCCCTTTTCTTTATTAATTACTATTATCTATCTATCCCTTCTTTTTTTGGGGGTTTTAAGCGGTCTCGTGCTCTAGCAGTGAATTGATGATATATTATGATGGGGATGTATGGGTTTTGATTGACAAAAATGAGGTGATGATGTTTAGATTATGATTAGGGTTTGATATAATAATGATGATGAGAGAAAGATAAAATAATATTAACACTCCCCACTGCTATACTACTATACTATTAATAACTAAAGTATACAAAAAATAATAAAATAAAATAATAATAATAATAATAATAAAAATAAAAATAATATTAAAATAATAATAAAAATAATAATAAAAAAATAAAAAATAATAATAATAATAAATAAAAATAAAATATGATAAAAAATGTAAAAATGAAAGGAAATAATAAAAATAATAATAATAATAATAATAATAAAAAAATAGTGTAGTATAGGGGTAGTATAGTAAAAAATAATAAAAAAATAAT
Source organism: Penaeus monodon (assembly GCF_015228065.2). Classification (NCBI taxonomy): domain Eukaryota; kingdom Metazoa; phylum Arthropoda; class Malacostraca; order Decapoda; family Penaeidae; genus Penaeus; species Penaeus monodon. Next base: position 26,287,218 of record NC_051389.1, read on the forward strand.
AATAAAAAAACAATTTTTCTTGCGAAAATAAATTTTTTTGGCCCTTAAAGGGTTTGACTAAATAAAAATTTGTGTAATTAATTTTAAAAACACAGTAATGGTCAGCAACATTTTGCAAAGTTTTTGTAAAAAGTTTTGCCTAGTGTAAAGACAGGGCTATTGTTTGTGATCATTTTTTTTTCTGATTTACAAACGGTGATTTATTTTGGGCAAGGTTTTTGGAATCGCGGTGTAAAGACATGAAAAACAGATATTATAGTATTTTTTTAGAAAAAAAATAACCCTAAAAAAAAATAATACTATCCAAGACTCCCCCTTTTTTAAAAAAAATATATAAAATCGTGAAGCTAGAGCATAAAAATCCTTTTCACGTTGTTACGATGAAATTTTAGCCCAGAACATTTAATTTCTTTGTTGTTTTTTTTTGTTTTACTTTTTAAAAAATGTTCATAAGTAACTTCATGCCAAACCCGTTAATACGTGTTTTTTTGGTCCAAAATAGCGTAAGCGGTTTGGAAAAAGCGGGAATGTATGTTGATACTGCGAGATAAAGTAGCCCCGGGGGGGGGAAAGTACGGGAATTTCGCTGCGTGAAAAAAGGGTTTCATTTTAAAAATTTTTCCATGGTAAGGAAAAAACTGGATTCCAGGGTATTCGTTGATCATATCATGCGTCCCCCGTAGCCAAGGGGCCTCTAAGGGTTTTTTCAGGGATACCTTCATCACCCGCCCCACAATATGGGTGAAAAATTCCCAAACGAAAACTTTGCATAATAAATTTTTATGCGTTTTAGCAATTTTTTCCGGGAAAAGGGGAAATATTTGTAAAAAAAGCTTTAGCGACTGTAGATCAGAAAATTTGTGAAAGGGACAGAAGAATAATACATTCTATTCCCTTTGTCCTTTAGGTAAAAAGGGAAGACGAGAGAAGACATTACTTCCTAATTCATATTTTAATTCATGTTTTTCTAACTGTTACATTGCATTTAAAATTTTTACCTTTCTGCAACCTTCATTGGTTCACTAAAATTTGCGTGCTAAGAAAACCACTAAATTTGCAGTTTTAGATAATATTCATTGCGTTAAAGTGTACATCAAAGACCAAGAAAGATCACATAATATATAAAATTTAAATTTGATTTGGCATTATCGGATCTAGGAATTTCACACTTTTAAAATCTCTTTCATTCCGCGGATTGATTTATTTATATTTAAAGGATGACCCGGGAATTTTTAACCTTTTTTGTAAATGGGTTGGACCCCAAAATAAAAATTCAACATTAAAAAATTCCCAATAAATTTGCCAGGAAATGACTGCAGTTCATTTCCCCGCTGTGTTCCTGCTTCCTTTGCATGTCTGCGTCATGTTTTTTCCGTCGTCTCGGGTTTTTCATCACTCAAATTTCCTCTCTCTTTCTTTTTTATTTTTATTTTTATTTTTACTTTTTTTTTTGTGTGTGGTTTGGTGTTTGTGTGTTTTTGTGGTGTGTGTGGGTGTGTGTGTGTGTGTCTATGTCTGTGCGTGGTGTGGTGTGTGTGGTGTGTGTGGTGTGTGTGTGTTGTTTCTATGTCTGTTTTGTCTGTCTGCGCTGTCTGTTTTTCTGTCTGTTGTTTGTTTTTTTGTACGCCGTCCGTCCGTCCCTCCGGGCCCCCCTCCTATCTATCTACATCTATTATCTACGTCTTCCTTTATTTATAAAATTTTTTTGTCTCTGTCACACTTTCTTAAAACTTTGATATTTGTAAAACCCGGACTCATAGAAACGACTGGGAATTAAAAAAAATTTTTGGGAACCCAAACATTTCTTTTTCTATAAATTAAAACCGTTTTTTGGGATATACCAGTCAGGGGGATAAGGGTTTTTCCTTTTAACCCGGAGAAAGGGCAGTCCGGTCGCTTTATTTCCGGATTAGCAAGCATATTTACGCAGTTCCCTCTGTTAACCCCGAATAATTATATATATTTAAATATATATATATATATATATATTATATATAAATATTAATATATATTTTATATTAATTATATATTTATTTTGTGTGTGTGGGGTGTGGGTGTGTGTGGGGTGTGTGTGTGTGTGTTAAATAGATGATAGATAAAAAAAATAGATAGATAGATGATAGCGATTGAAATAGTAGATAGATGATAGTAGATAGAAGATTTCATTTGTATATAGGGGGCATAATATACATAATATATGAATATCATGTGTGTTGTTGTGTGTGTGTGTGTGTGTGTGTGTGTGTGGTGTGTGTGTGTGTGTTGGTGTGTGTGGGTGTGTGGTGGTGTGTGTGTGTGTGTGTGTGTGTGTGTGTGTGGTGTGTGGTGTGTGTTTAGTGGTGCTTAGTGATATGCATATTTTTTATTTAGATATGTTTGTATGATCATTAAACAACAATATACATAGTTAAAAAAAAGTAAAATGAGAATGAATATTTTTTTGTGTTATGAATAATTCATTCCATTCAACCTTTATACTTTTGTCAACATGAACGGTTCATAAGTAGCTTATTTTTTGTAATATATTAGTATATAAAATATATATATATATTAAATATTAATATATATATATATTATTAATATATATACATATAATTTAAATATTATTAATAATATATATATATGTTATATATATTATTATATAATTATATAATATATATATGATTATAACAATATTTATATATATATATTTTATATTTGTGGTTTTGGTGTGGTGGTGTGGGGTGTGGGGTGTGTGTGTGTGTGTGTGTGTGTGTGTGTGTGTGTGTGTGGGGTGTTTGTGTGTGTGTGTGTTTTTTTAAGCATATTGTGTAGGTATGTTCATATATGCTTGTATGATCATAATGCGGTTTCAAACTGGGGAACAGAAAACACAACTAATTTTTAAAAAACATAAATATTTTTATATCTTTATACATTCACGAACTTTACGAAAGAATTTAAGCGTATCTTAAAATTTGTGTAATGATCCCTCTTTCTACATAAACGATTTTTTTATGTCTTATATTTCAGCATATAATGAAAAAGAAGCAAAGGAAATAATCCAGTTCACAAATTTGAGAGATAGTACGTGTCGGGTGTGCTAAAAGAATAAGAAAAAAATGCGTGGAATCGAACAAAAACAACTACGACATAAAGTATATATTTGTCAGTGTGTGTGTTGTGTGTGTGTGTGTGTGTGTGTGTGTGTGTGTGTGTGTGTGTGTGTGTGTGTGTGTGTGTGTGTGTGTGGTGTGTGTGTGTGTGTGTGTGAGTGTGTGTGTGTGTGTGTGTGTGTGTGTGTGCAAGAAAAAACTCTACTGATGTCTTATCTTTGTTGCCAGTCCCATTGTTGAACGATTGCAATGAGAATGTGCATTAGAGAGCTACGGTGGTCGATTGCAGCCCTACACTGATCTTGAGTTCCATACTTAAAGTCCCGTGAATTTCAGAATGTTATTGGTGCTGGTATTGAACACTTTGTAAAACCACAATTCACAAGGCCATCAATACGAAAAAAACAATTGCGAAGATCCCTTGAGAAGGAAGCATGAGAAGTTAGTCACAGACGGTTATTAGGCTGCTTTCACGCCAAGGTGGCACGTTTCACGTGGCTAGTGGCTGGTGACAAGTGGCGATAGAAGAACGACGACATCGATGATGTCACGAAATATCATGGGCAGATTGCCAAAGTGGCACTGTCTGCGCGCGCTCACGTGGATGCGCGCGCGCGTGTGTGTGTGTGTGTCAACAATACGTAGCAAGTCCGGATGTACACTTCACACCTCCGTCCAAGCACGCAGCCCTTCTCCTTGGGCAGGACGCAGATGTCGCCGGCTTTCTCTTTTCGCACAGGAACAAACATCCGTCCTCAAAGGGAACCGCCGCATAAAAGGACACGTCCGTAAGGCAGACACACACACACACACACACACACACAGCAGACGGCCCAAGCCGCACAGGGTCCAGCTCCACCACCTCGTCCTCCACCCGGGGACATGGGGGTCTCTTGGGGGGTATCATATCTGTCGTCAAGAATAAACCAGCAAGCTAAGCCCCTTTTCACTCACCCACCCAAGTCCATCTCTCGTCTCGCTCACATCTAGTGACGCGGTGCTCCTAATCTCTCGTGTCACTCATATTCTGGTGGCTTGCGGTGGCCACTCGCTTACATCTGGCGAAGTGGTGCTCCCAACTCACGTGTCGCTTACATCTGGCGACAGCGGTGGCCTTTTCGCTTACATCTGATGGCAGCGGTGTTCAAGAACCTCACAACGCCGACGCATATTCGCCTATCACCTCGCTCCTCGCCGACGCCTGTTGCCGATCCACGCGAAGTGCCTCCCCGCCTCTTTTAACGCCCAGCCATCGCTACCAAGTCCTCTTCGATCACGCCTATCCGTACCATGTCTGTCCTACTACTTCGTGCTGACCACTCACGCCTGTGCTACCCTCCTGACGAAGTCGCTGAAGATGTATCCTCGCACTCTACGCCGCCACACTCGCCAATCCGGCTCACCTGCCTCGCTAATTCTTCGCGAACCCTCGTCAACACAGCCAGGATGTCGCAGTTCTATCCAGCACCAACAATCTTCCTCGTTACTATTAAAAGTAAGTGTACCTATTAGTGCCAGAGTAACTATTGCCCTCCCTATACCCACCCACACCTTGCATACAAGTTGCCTTCTTTCAAATTCAAGTACACGCCACTCTACGAACTCTATACTACATAACTCCTCCCTGTCAACCATTGTTTTTTTTTCAACACACACTGAGATCAAACCTAAGTGACATGCACCCTCACTTCACACCTCATTCCCCAGCCATAACCATCCCATAATTGATGTATTGTGTTAGTATTTTTCTGTCTATTATCATTTTATCCTCAGATCGCACAATTTAGCATATATCATTTCTCTCAGAACAAATGATATATTATTCATGTTTATTTGTGTCGAATTAATGAAATCATCTATTTTTTTTCTCTTATATGTTATTCCTATTAGTAATCACTTCATTACTTCTTGCGTATTGTTATATTCTGTGTATACACTATATCGTTCTTTATATCACTGTTTCTTCATACTTGCCGTGCTAATCTGTCGCTAGTTCATACGTAGATTTCGATCACCTGACTATTCTGTTATTTACCTACCTGCCCACTCTACTCGGAATTCACTCTAAGATTGCGTATTTTACTATGTGCCATCCCTATGATTAATAACTGAACCCAAATCACTTTTACGACGTCCTCTCGAAGTTCGATATCTTGTCCTCAGTAATGTTGGAGTTTATGCTTCTTTAGTTTAAGGTTTGGTGAATATGTACTGATGGTAGTATCTCCAGTTGCAAATAATGGCAACACATTGGAGACACCATGCTTTATATAGGCTTACTCGGTTACATTCACCGCAAGTTGATTTTAAGCCCGGCTCATGGCCGTAAACGAAGGAATCCTGCGCCCGCCGCACACTTACGCTCATACGACTGAAGCGCCGAGACGCGCACTGTTAGACTATGTGTTCGAAGCATATATACTTGCCTATTTACCCCAAAGATATGGAATTCTTATTCAATTAACTTTTCTCTCTTCAATATGATGGTACCTTATTGAACTCGCTAATCCTGACACATCCAAGTAATTAATACCTTACTTGACACCTTACTCTTCTTGTGACAAATTTTTCTTATTATGCTCTCATTTTTCTTGCAACTTAGTAAGGTGATTGACAAACTCATTATCCTCCTCCTCCTTAGCCCCTTTTACTGGCCTGGTACACTTATATTTCAGCTTCTGAAGACGATGACCCTCCTCGCTACTGAGTGTTGCACCTTAGTGCGAAACCTCTGCCACACCCGCTACCTGGCACGCGACGGCCTAGCGACCCTCGGATCACCAGGAACCATCTGTAGATACCAAACAGACCCTCTACCGCATCGATTCAAGCGTTACAGTCGGCTCGAGGACGAGCCTTGCGCGTGGCCGAGCGATGTCAACAATACGTAGCAAGTCCGGATGTACACTTCACACCTCCGTCCAAGCACGCAGCCCTTCTCCTTGGGCAGGACGCAGATGTCGCCGGCTTTCTCTTTTCGCACAGGAACAAACATCCGTCCTCAAAGGGAACCGCCGCATAAAAGGACACGTCCGTAAGGCAGACACACACACACACACACAGACACAGCAGACGGCCCAAGCCGCACAGGGTCCAGCTCCACCACCTCGTCCTCCACCCGGGGACATGGGGGTCTCTTGGGGGTATCATATCTGTCGTCAAGAATAAACCAGCAAGCTAAGCCCCTTTTCACTCACCCACCCAAGTCCATCTCTCGTCTCGCTCACATCTAGTGACGCGGTGCTCCTAATCTCTCGTGTCACTCATATTCTGGTGGCTTGCGGTGGCCACTCGCTTACATCTGGCGAAGTGGTGCTCCCAACTCACGTGTCGCTTACATCTGGCGACAGCGGTGGCCTTTTCGCTTACAGTGTGTGTGTGTGTGTGTGTGTGTGTGTGTGTGTGTGTGTGTGTGTGTGTGTGTGTGTGTGTGTGTGTGTGTGTGTGTGTGTGTGTGTGTGTGCCATCTAGTGAGTATTGATTGTACTAAAGTCAGTTGTACTGCAATGGGAAACATGAGAGTAAAAATAATTCTACTGATCATAACATAATCACACCCATTATTTTAATATCACCCTTATCAGTAATATCCTTCTTCTATATTTTTTGTTGTCACTGTCGTCTTAATAATCACTAGTAGATTTCCTTTGCCGTAAATAAAAGGTAGTCTATTCGTTGCGATGACTTGCCAGTTTAGTTTAGTTTTCAGATATTATTCTTAGCATTGATATTATCATTATCATTAACATTATCATCCTCATAGCCTTCATCATCACCATCACATTATTGTTATTATTATTATCATAATAGTTGTTATTGTTGTTGTTGTTTGTGTTATTGTTATTATTATTATTGTTATCATTATTATTATTATTATTATTATTATTATTATTATCATTATTATTATTATTATTATTATTATTATTATTATTACTATTATTATTAACGTGGCTCTAGGTCGAGTTAAGAACAATCAACTCAGCGAGAGCGTAGATGATTTTATCGGACCTCGTCTGACCTCCCAGTTCGCTCCAGCAGTCACCGTGCGCGTGTCATCGCGACCCACGCTCACAGTGCTTTACCCAAAGACATAGCGTGTGTCCCCTTTACATGTGTTGTGAGTCATAAGTGCGTTGCCTACCTTTGCTGTTCGCCATCTAGTCATAACCATTGTACTAGAGAGTTCATTGGCTCTTACAACTGGTGGCAGGGTGGTCGTTGCGTCCTTTAGGCTCACAACACGAACACACAGTCTCCAAGAATACTGTTCGATTCCGCTAGCGGAAGACCATGTATACAAAACAACATGAGCACACGTTTTGAGCCACTTTATTTCTTTTCCCTTCCTTCTTCCCCCATAACTGTGTTTAAGCCGTTGGTTTGTTAGATAAAAATGCTAAGTGACAGCACGTCTCATACTATTCTTTGACCTCAGATCATATTACCATGTGATCACGGTATGTGGTCAACAAACATGAATTTCATTCGTGAGTTAAGTAATTATTTTTTCCGGTTATTAGAAGATTTATATTGTTTCAACTGCAACGAATTTAACGAATTGTGATTTTATCTTTATCATGAATAGCAATAATATCCATTTATTTCCCTTCTGCAGAAACGGTCACCTTAGGATGCTGTGGGAAGGACGTCACTGGAAGATCGCCAGAAGCCTGCGTTCCAGGATGTCCATAGGGTAGGTACTAAGCGCCGCCCCACCTATCGTAAGGAAGGGCGCCGGAAAAACATGAGAGGAAAAAAAATAATTTTCCCTTAAACTTTTTTCAATTAAACAATAAATTTCCCCCAACCCATTATTTTTATTTTTTTAAAAAAAAAACCCTTTTTTTTTTTTTTCCCCGGGGGTTGAAAAAAATTCCCCTTTTTCCCTTTATATTTTTTTGGGGGGGGGGGGGGGGGGGGGGGGGGGGGTAAGCCGTTTAAAAAAAACTAGAACCTTTCCTTGGAGCCCTATTTTTTTTCCTTCCTTTTTTTTAAAAGTTTTAAAAAGATTTTTTTAAAAAAAAAATTTTAAATAACATTCAAAATTTTCCTTTACCTTTCAATAAATTTCCCCAATTGTTTTTAATTTCAACAAAAGTTTTCTTGTTTTTTGTTTTTTTTTTTGGTTTTTAAAATTTATTTTGTTTCCCCCAAATTTTAAAAAGAAATTATTTTAAATTTTTATTAATTTAAATTTTTAATTTTTATTTTTTTTCCCTTCGGGGCAGAAAACTAAATTTGGGGGAGGTGGGAAGGCCCCGTCCCCTTTTTTCGCCAGAAGCCATGGGGTTTCCCAAAGGAGGTCAAGGGTTTCCCCAAAGAAAAGGGGCCCCTTTCTGTTTGGAAAAGGGCGTTGCCTCCGGGCGGCCAAACCCAGCAAACCAGGAACATTGCCAGGCCCCTTTACCTTTCCCCCGGGGTTTTGGTGGGCGCCCGGTTTCCCCGGACCCCCCACCTCCAGAAATTTTCCGGATTCGCAGGGAAAGGTATCCCGGCCCCTTTTGGAGATTTAAAATTTTTCCCCCTTTTTCCCCAGAACGGTTTTTAAGCCGGGTTTTTAAATTTTGGGGGGAAAGGACTTTTAACAATTTTCGCCCAAAACATTTCCGGAGGACCCTTATGGGAAAACGTTGGGGAACGGGGGAAAAAACCTGGTTTGGTTTATATTGCAATGACACAAGGGAATTTTTAAGGAACAAAATTTCCCCCCGGAAAGGTCAAGGGGGGACCTGTGGGAAATTTTGGGAAGGACGGGGCCCGGGTTTAAGGACCCGGGATTGGATTTCCCAAGGGCCCCCGGGGAGGGAAACCGGGGAAAGGAAAAAAAGCCACGGGGACCTCCCCCCAAAAGGGGGGAACGCCCCCTTGAACCCCAATACCAGCAACCCCAGGACTCGGGTAACCCCCCTTGGGGCCCAAAACCCCTAAGGCCCTAAAGTTAGAAAAGGGGCCTAGAGGGGCCGGGCAATTTAGCTTGTACAAAAAAAAAAACCCCCCCCCCCCCTTTTTTGGGCCCCCCTGGGTTAACTGGCCTGGTCGGGGTTAAAGAAAACCCAAATAAAGGCGGGGGGGGAAAAAGAGGGCAAATTTAACGGGGCCCTTGGCGGGGGAAACCCCCCAAAGGGGCCCCCAAAAAGGGGCCCCGACGGATGGGGTGGCCAAGTTCCCCCCAAAAGGGCAAGGGCCCCGGGGGGAACAGTAAACCCCCTTCACCCCTCCCCTTGGGGCCAATCCCCCTCGTGGGCCCTCGTGGTTGTCCAAAAAACAAACAAAATTACAAATTTTTTAAACCCATTGAAATAGGGTTTTTCCACAGGGTTTCATTTAAAACCTTTAATTACAAAATCATTTTATTTTTGCCCCCCTTTTTGGCCCCCCCATTATTTTTTGGGTACCCCTTTCCCCCCAAATCATTGGGGAAAGTGCCCCCCTAAGTTTCCCCAAACCTCCGTTTGGTGTTTTTCCCCCTTAATTGGAAAAAACCTTAGAATTTTAAAAAAAATTTTACCATCACCTTTGGAAAAATTTACCCCATCAGGGAAATTATTACTTTAACTTTTAAAAATTTTACCATTATATCAAAAGCCTCCCTCTTCCCTTTGTTTTTAATTGTTCAAATTCTTTTTTTTTATTGTTTTCTAAATCAAAATGGCAAATTTTAAAAAAAAATTTTTGATCCCCTTAGAAAAAAAAATACCCCTTTGGTTATTTCAAAAAAAATTTGGGTTTTTTAAAAAAAAAATCTTTTTTCCCTTTTTTTATTTGTTTTTACCTTCTTTTTTATTTTTTTAAATTTCTGAAAATTTGGTTTGTATCCTTGTTGGGGTTTTTTGGTTTTGTTTTTTGTGTGGTGGTTTTTTCTTGTTTTTGTGTTGGTTTGTTTTTTCCAATAAATATTTATTTTTTTATTTTTTTTTGTGTGTGTGGTGTGTGTGTGTGTGTGTGGTGGGGGTTGTGTGTGGGGTGTGTGGGGGTGTGTGTGGGGTGGGGTGGTAATAAATATATATATGAAAAAAAAATTTTTTTTTTTGGGGTGTTGTGTTGTTTGTGTTTTTGTGTGTGGGGTGTTTGGGGTTTTTTTTTTTGAAACCAACAAAAAATATTATTTTATTTTTTTTTTTTTTTATATATTATAATAAAATTTTATATTTTATAAAACACAACACACACACCCCAAAAACACACATTTTAAAATATATATTATATAATATATATATAAATATTATATATATATATTAAAAATATGAATATAATAATATATATTTTATTATATTAATATATAAATAAAATATATATATATATATATAATATCCCTTTTTATATATATATTAATATATTATAAATATTATTTTTTTATTTTTATATATCTTTTTTATTTTTATTTTTATTTTTTATTTTAATTTTATATTTTTATTTTATTCATAATATATATATATATATATATTTATTTTATTTATATATATATTTTATAAAATTATATTTTTTATATTTTTTAATTTTTATTTTATATGTGTTTGTGTTATATAAAATTTTTAATATGTTAAAATTATTAATATATATATTTTTATTATTATTATATTTATATAAAATAAGTTGTTTTTATATTTTTTTTTAAAACATGCTACAATATAGTGTAGGGTGTGTGTTGGGGTGCGTGTGGTGTGTGTGGTGGGGTGTGTGTGTGTTTGTGTGTGTGTGTGTGTGTTTGTGGGGTTTTGGTGTTTGGTGTGTGTGTGTGTTTTTGTGGTGTGGGTTTGTGTGGGGTTTTGTGTGTTTTGGTGTGCCCAAAATAAAGAAAAAATCTCATAAAAAACAATTTTTTTATATATAAATTATCCCATATATATATATATATATATATATTTTAAAAATATTTATATATACAACAAAATCCCCATGCATTTTTTGCATATATATTTTATAATTATTTATATATATATATATCTTATATATATTATTATTATATTTTATATATAAATTTTATATATATATTTTAACATGCGAAAACGTTTTTTTAAAAGGGATTTTGTGGGTATTGTAAAACCTATATTATATATGCATATCAATTATCCCATTTAATATATATATATATATATATATTATATAATATTTAAAATTTTATTATATATTTTATATACAATATATATGTATTATTTTTTATTTTAAAACACATATTTATAAAATTCATAAAATGAGTTATAAAAAATAGATATATATGATAAAATTGATACATACCCCTAGTAGTGTTATTCCCTATGTGTGTTGTGTGTGTTTGTGTGGGGGTTGGGTGTATGAAATGTGTGTTTTGTGTGTATATATATATATATATTTTATATTATATAAAAATATATATAAAATATATAAAATTTGTATATATATATTATATTTTATATATATATACACTATATATTATATTTTTTTTCCAAAAGCCCTTCTTCCACTCCCAAACTTTAGGCCTCTCTCAATTCACTACTGAGAGGTTATTTTAGGCATTTGCCATCCTTCCCTGATTGGTTTCCCCCTTCCTAATAAACCCGGGGGGTTTTGTGCCAGGGGCGGGGGGTTTCCCCAAACGAAAACCTTCGTTTGATTTTCTCGAGCCACCCAGTAAAAACCAGGTATTTTTACGACGATTTTCCGGGGAAATTGAACTCAGGCCCCACGAGGGTCGGATTTCCAGTTTTCAAACCCACTGGACCATCGCGGCAGTATATATATAAAATATATTATAATATATATATATTTTTATTATTATATATATATATATATTTATATATATTTATTTATTTATTTATTTTTTTATTTTTTTTTTAAATATATTTTTATATATTATATATTATTATATTATATTATAATATATAATATAACATACCATAATATGTGTGTGTGTGTGTGTGTGTATGGGGGTTATAAAAAAGGCACGATTTCGGGTTGCCATTTTACCAATAGACCACGGGGGCTTTTTTACCACATAGCCAAAAACCCCAATTTAGAACCATCAAACCAGCGGGGGACGTTTGATGACGATTTTTTTCCCGGCCTGTCTACCTTCATTCGGCCCAAACTCTCTCCGAGCGCAGATCGCCTCACGCAC
>NC_051389.1:26301906-26309406 GCF_015228065.2 Penaeus monodon
CATCTAACAACAATAAACTTTATTTCCTTTTGTTTCAAGATGTCCAACAGCCGGTCTTTGTACTCAATTTATTTTTTCTCAGCACTTCATCATTCGTGTTTCTTTTCTTCCCTCTCCCAGTGAATTTACATAGTAACTCGTCTTACACGGAACCCACATTGTCAAACAATCTAGTTGTATAGGAGGTTTTTCTTGTCTTCTGTCTTCAGCAGCGCCCACCTCAGACCATATTATGCAATTGGAAAAACTAATGTGATTCAACTAAGCCTCAGAATAGTGCTTACGTCACGTAGCATAACTTAGGTGCCTAAGGTAATTGCTTCTGGGTTTCAGGGTCTTTTTTTCCAGGTTATTTTTATTGATGTGCGTGTTTTTGTTTTTGTTGTGCACTGGGTAATAGGCTTCTTTTATTCGCTCCGGCTGAGTCAATCATATTATGTATTCCAGATTTAGAACAACTGCCAAGCATAAGTGAAGCCTCTTTCGTTCAACGTTTTTTTTATCCAACAAACCCTTTCCATTGAGTTGTAATCATGTTCATCCTTGTTCATGGTGTCCGTTGATTCTTTTGAAGTCTTCATAATCTTAGTATTTTCCTTCTTGTGCCAGCTTTGGCATTATAAGGAATCAAAGGCCAGCCTTTTTTCCGCTATGCTTCTCTAACACTGTATACTTGTAGCCTGTTGTAGTTCGTGATACTGCTGGCAATCAAAACGTATACTATATCATCGTGCGTACCTTAGATTGGAGGATATGTATGGTATCCTCCAACATTTACAGTTCCTTCAAATTCCTCCAGAGCACATACGAAACAACCTTCTCATAATTTGTTTCAAGAAGATATATGTTAAAGAAGGGTGTGAGACGAAGCAACCTGTCGCACTCCTTGTTTTGCTTCGAAACCATTCCTTGTTACACACCATAAGTGGTCTTACAGTTGCTTGTTGTAGTCTACTGGCTTTTAATTAGATTGGATGATTGTTTTTGGAAACTTCATAATCGTCATGTTATTCACCGAGATATCGGTTATCAACAGATCAAAGCCCTGAGAATCGATGACAACACAGGTATAGTCTTTCTGATGTTCTTTGTTTTCCTCTCTAATCAATGTTCAGTTTAGACTCTGGTTTCTGGTACCTTTTCAAGGCAAAAGCTGCTTGTTCGTCTCAATTTCTTCTCTTTAACTTGCAACTTCATTCTTAGCTAATTTTGTTCAAAAAAAATTTGCTGCTGTGATTTATTATGCAATTGTCCTGTTATTGTTGCCTTGGGTGCGTCATGGGGGAACCTTTTTAGGTATGGGTAGGCAAGAGGACCGATTTTTGCGCCAAGCATCTTCTGGCCATCTTACTTTTCACTATTCCAAAATTTTTGTACATAGTTTTAGTTAGACAGATATTTACACTTTCGGAGTCCAGCATTTCTCTCGAGTTATGTTTCGATGTTAGTTTCGATCGCATTCGTCCTGGCTCTTGTTTATTCTTTAACTCTTTTATCGAAGGCTTTTTATAACTTCTTCTAGCATGGCGGTTGGGTGTTCATCGTCCGCTGTCATTGATGCTAATTGAAATAGTTGTTTGTTGTCAAGTCTTTATTCGTTATTTTAGTATCACGGTGTTGTAAAACAATATGGATTAGCCATCTATCTTTGACTATTCTGTTTACCATCACATAACAAGTCCATCTTCATTTATTGATAGTGGCCCTTGTACGGGTTTTTAACAAATTTTCTGGTGAGTTATCGTTACTTCCTTAGGTAGAGTTCCTATTAGTTAGTGCTTTTGATAGAACATTATTTCAATTCACTGGCATGTTCATTGTAGAATATTCTTTTCCTAGTAAATCCTGTCGCAATAATCTTTGAATGACATTGTAAATGTTTGTTTTTTTTGTAACATATTAGCTTTTGCTTCAAGCGGATTATTGATACCCTAGATTTGTAATGGCATCTTCTTGTTTCTGGGCACACAATCACTTACACTTAGAATGTTGTTTCTTTATTCAGGATATCACCAGTGAGGGAAATTTTGTCTAGTATTTCTTTTTGCGATAGTTTCTTAAGCAACGAGGGGCGCTCAGCAAGACAAAGTTTCTTTTCCTTCTATCACTTCTTCCCACACACACACCTTGTGTGTTAGTCTGATCAATTTCACATTGAATTGAGCTACTTTCAATGGTTGTAAGACACTGAATAATTCTGGATAAATTGTTTATCTATCATATATATTATTGTAGTGCCCAGCCTTTTAGAGGTGGATAGTGGGTTTAGAGACAGCGTCGGCAATACTTGAGGTTTGTAATTCTTACTTGACAAAGGTCGGGTAGGGTTAAGTGTAGAGTCTGGTGTGTCGACAATGTTTCAGAGAGAGAAGCGAAAGACGTCCACGGGAGAGCTGTAAGGGCACTAGAGTTCTTTTCGGGTTGGGGCAATCTTATTTTACAAATGCGCAGAAGCTTTTTCCATTTTTGGTTCATCAGTGATGGAGGAGGCCGCACGAACTAGATCAGTAGACAACGGATCTGTGTGGTTTCGTTGTTGTGGACAGCTGGACTGTGGAGGTAACGCCTAGGAGTAAAAAGCGAAAGCTGCAATACGAAGCGTGATCGAATTGTGTTTCTGTTCTGCATTGCAACACCTACGCACCGGGGGGGCTACGTGGGGGTGATCAAGTAAGAGTGTCTTTTTTGGTTTGGTGTTGGAACAATGTATTTTTGGCTATAACCTATCTTATTTGTACTATCCCACGAATTATCATCAAATCTTCCAAACCCTTTCTCATTTTATATCTGTCCCTTCTCCCATTAAGCCGATTTTTTTTCCTTCCACAGGTGTTCTTGTTTTTCACCCGTTTTTTCAACCTTTTTTTTCTTTCTTTTTCATTCTTCCCAGATCTTTTTTGTGTTTGCCTACTTTGTGGTGGTGTGTGTTACTTTGTGTGTTTTTGTTTTGGGGGGGTTGTTGTTTTTTTTTGTTTTTGCTTACTTACTACTTTGGCGTTGAGGTCTTCCCATGATTACGTTTTTACATCTCAGTTAGGGATTTGTGTCTAAAGTTTCTTTTGTCGTCTTGAGAAGTGTTATAAACGGATTTTCCATTTTCTTTATCACTTATCGGACTTGTTTGGTTGTGTGCGTAGCATTGTTAAAATATACTAATGTTATGCGCTGTTTTTAGCTTGTATTTCTGATTTTTGCTGTAATTTCTGACTTTAAAATGCGATCATTTCCTATTGCGGCTGGATGTTCAACCCCCAATTAGTGGAATGTGCAAGTTTTTTTTTTTTTTTTTTTTTTTTTCTTTCGTGAGTAATTAGCAACTCAGTTGACTTATAATGGTTCCTTTTCGGTTCGTACTTTTCCAGAAAAAATAATGTCTTGTTTCTTTCGTTTGGAAACTTCCATTACTTTCCAATTGGTCTCACACTGATTCCTATATTGAATTTTGTATCGAATCCATGTTCCGTTACAGACAGTATGAATTTACCTATCTCTTTTCATTTCCTCACGTTCCCGTTCCGATTTTTAATGTGTTTCTAACTGGACATGTTTTTTATAGCTTTCTTCTTTTTTGTCTTCCAGATGACTAATTTAAACATTGTCAGCCTGGTGGTTGCCCACTGAATACGGCGCCCCCTGATAACTCACCGCGACGGGGCTGCGAATGTGGTATGAATTATTTTTCTGTATTCAATCATTGGTGTGGATGTTTGTTCAGAGAGAATAAAAGTTGAGTTTTAATCCCCCAGGTAGTTCTGCCTTCTTCACTCGCAGTCTCCAACTAACTAAGAGGAACTATCTCTGCAGCTTTAAAACAGTTCACTGTAATAACGCCAAACATTATTTGGTGCAAGACCATTAACTCCGTGAGAACCGAAGGTGTTTTCCCATTCCACCAATTCAACCACATTTCACACCGCCACACAGCATTCATCGAATTCCATCCATCCATTCCCTTCATTTCACCGAGATTAAATATCCACATTGCTTTATTTGCCAAACATGAGGCCCTGCTGCCGACGTTTCATTCACATCATCAATTTCATTTCACACCCAACATTCATCATCAATTTCATCCCCATCATTCACATCACAGCAACACCTAACATTAGGAGCTAATAGTGCTGGATCCTTGTTCCAGGTAACCCCAGGGTGCATTTATTGTCTTACCCATGACAAATTATTATATATATATATATATATATATATATAGATAATATATATATCTATATTATAATATAATATATATATATAGTATATATACATACATAAATATATTATATATATATTATATAGATATATATTTATTTTTTACTGTGTGTGGTGTGCGTTTGGGGTTGTGGTGTGTGTGTGTGTGTGTGTGTGGTGTTGTGTTGTGTGTGTGCTGTGCTGTTGTGCACGTAGTGTGTGTCAGTGGTAGAGATCTTTATATGCATAAACTGTCGTGATAGTCGTGTGTATTGTGTCAATGTGTTGTGTGCTGTGTGCGTGTGTGGTGGTGTGTCGTGTAGTGTGTGTGTATAGTGCGTGATGTGTGTGGTGTGTGTGGTGTGTGTGTGTGAGGAGTGAGTGGGTGTGTGGTGTGCTGTGTAGTTGTATATGCATATGTGTGTGTGTGTGTGTAGCTCGTGTGTGTGTGTGTGAGCAGTTGTATGTGTATACGTTTGTATATTCATATGTGTGTGTGTGGTCTTTGTGTGTCGTAGTCTGTATGTCAGTAGTATGTGTATTGTGTGTAGATGGTGGGGGGCTGCGATGCGTCGGCGGTGTGTGATACGGTTTTGTATAGTCCAATCTGCTCTGTAAGTTTTGCGCTTCGAATGCACTCATACATTCCTCCCTTTT
This sequence comes from Penaeus monodon, assembly GCF_015228065.2. Lineage (NCBI taxonomy): Eukaryota > Metazoa > Arthropoda > Malacostraca > Decapoda > Penaeidae > Penaeus > Penaeus monodon. Next base: position 26,306,749 of record NC_051389.1, read on the forward strand.
CTTTCCCTTTGGTGCTCGGTAGCTCCGCCCCTCGTCATGAAGTAATAATACGCTGTCGTGTTCAATATTGTCGTAGAAGATATTCCATATTCGTAGTTAGAAGTGTTACCGCATTTTGCCGTATAGTATTGCTATTCGTTGGCATATCAATGTTCATATATCAGATACCGAAGTTATGACGACTAGTGACTGCTTTATTGTGCATGGGAATAAGAGCTTCCCATTCATCATGTTTTCAGTAGTACACTGCACGTAAATCCTTTGGACTGAGGAATACGTTAACATTGGTAATATCGGCATCCTCTCTTACCACTCATTATTCGTTGATATTCTTTGTTGCGTTTTCTCATTTTCCCCCCCCTCTACCTTCATTTTCCTTATCATTCATTTATGTGGCACAACATTAGTCCTAGTTTTAACAAAGTCTAACTATATACAAAATAAAATTAATTTCATACTCCGAACCCGAGGAAATCATACTTATGAAAAAATTGTAAAGCACATCATTCTATGTATCTATAGAAAAGCTTTCCTGCCCTTTGGTATCATGTACTACGATTAAATATCAAATCAGCCTTATCTAAAAGTACAGCTGATACAACTGAGCTTATTAAATTAGAGGCAATACCAGGCAAACCTATGAATGAGACTGAACCCTCACCGAAAATATTTTAAAATTTAGTTTGATGAAACACAATGTCTGACTTCAGCCTTCTATATACATCCTTGCCTGAGAAGTCCTGATACAGCGCAGAGTGACAACAAGGCAGGGGGGGTCGTAAGAAGCACTAATAATCCACCGTTCCTGAGCCATTGACCCGAACCTCTTCTTTTATACAAGGACCCCCCAAATTATCCACACAAAACTTTCACGAGATTAGTTTTATTATTCATACCAGCTCCGCACGATAATCATTTCTTTCGTTAAATTGTTTCATTAGCACGCTTATTATTATTTCCCGTACGTTGGTTTAAATATGATTATTTTAAGCAACCATAAGCTGATCTGCCAGATATTTCAATCAGTTATGACAAAAGTTTTGTGTGTGTGTGGTGTGTGTAGATGTGTGTGTGTGTGTGCTGGGGTGTGTGGTGGTGTGTGTGTGTGTGTAGTTCGTGTGTGCGTTGTGTGCGTGCGTGCGATGCGTATGCGTGCGTGCGTGCGTTGCAGTGCATGGCGTGGTGCTGTGGAGTGTGTGTGGTTGTGATTTGTGCTTGCGTATATATTGTATGCAAGCATACATCACTATTTATACATGTCCTTTGTACTATAATATAGTTATATTACAATATTTGTTCTACCAACAATCGGACGCATTGAGTTTTCGCTTTTATTATTACACATTGTCGTGGCCGTTTTCTCGTGAGAGATGTCGCAATACCACAATTTGAATAGCACGCAGCGAGAAAATACATTTTAGCTTGCTTTCCATTCTCAACTCGAGCAACCCACCAAGCCCTCCGCGTGATTCTACCCAAGGGAGGTTGAATCCAATCGAACGCTCTGCAAGACACCGCAACCGTCCCATATACGCGCTGTATCCGCTGACTCTCTGTTCCTTGTTCCATCTTTAGCCGAAGTGAGGGAATTTAATCACTCTCCAACTCTCTTAAATCTGGTCACATATGGCAATTCACAATGATTTTCCTTGTATAATTTGCAGAAGTGAATGCCGTTTAAGAAGTTTTAAAGCGTAGAGTGCTCGATGAACTTATACCAAACCTTAACTGTAAAAGATCTTTGATACTTACTGTAAAGAAGAAGGTTCTTTGCATATTACTTATTTTGATATATATATGACTGCGATCTCATTTTCGCTGTTTGAAGAAGAGTGTATCTAAGCACTTGTTTACTCGGAACCTTATTTGATTTACAGGAAATAGGAACCATCTAGAAAAATAACAAACAGAATAATTATTTTGATACTAGTCGTTATGATAATGAATATTCAAGCCGTACGGTGAAGAAAACGACTATATGCAGATGGGATTCATCACAGAACGTCATCAAAGAGAGGCTGAACAAACGGCATTGCCAACGTCGCCACCAGTTCGCCCAACAGTATGTGGAGAGCGCACGGGAAGCTCCATTGCTGGATGAAAGATAACAAGTGTAAATATTATTAACCATTTTTGATAGCGAGGAGTAGCCATGTGACCTGCAATATGAGGGGGTGGATTATTTATACATGGTGTTGGTGAACTCGCCGGAAAAGAGGGGAGATTCAGTTTAGACAAATGCTTTGAATTGTTAGTTACAAGTAATATTCCTCAATCAGCACGTAGAAACAATTATATTCGCGCAGGATAACTGCCCAATACACACATCAAGGCCAGTTACGAAGTGGGTCGATGACCAAAACTACATGGAGACCTTCCGCGGCCAAGCAAAGCATGTGGGTCAGACCGGATGAAAATAGTTGGGCGAATATTGTCAATGTTTGGGAAACGCGTAATGAAAGAACCTCCCAACAGCTACTAGATCATGTTAAGAGGGAATAGGAAGTGTTACAGAAACAGGGACTGCACATAAACATCACCTCTGTCCCGGGATTAGACAAGGTTTTGAATAAAGACTGAGTGTTCCTATTATAGTTTTTTTCTATGACCGTTTATATATATATATATATATATATATATATATATATATATATATAT
>NC_051389.1:26315957-26325957 GCF_015228065.2 Penaeus monodon
GAATTTTAAAGGGTTTAATTTTTATTTTTTTTTTTAAATTTAAATAAAACAGGGAGTGTTTTTTTCGTCGACCCAAACACTGATTCAATAAAAAAACAGAAAATGTGCAATTTTATAATCATTTCAGAACGCAAAACCATAGTAGGGCTACAGTGAATACGTGGATGGACTGTGTGCGTATGTATTGAGGAACTGAAGTTTTATTAGAATCATTTTGGTTTTATATTTCACACACATGTATATTATATATATATATATATATATTATATATATATATATATATATATATATATATATATAATATGTATTATATGTACACACACACACAACACACACACTAACACACACACCACACACACACACACACACACACACAAAAACACACACACACCACACCCACACACACAATATATATATATATATATAATATATATATATATATATATATATATATATATAATATATAAACGGTCATAGAAAAAAACTATAATAGGAACACTCAGTCTTTATTCAAAACCTTGTCTAATCCCGGGACAGAGGTGATGTTTATGTGCAGTCCCTGTTTCTGTAACACTTCCTATTCCCTCTTAACATGATCTAGTAGCTGTTGGGAGGTTCTTTCATTACGCGTTTCCCAAACATTGACAATATTCGCCCAACTATTTTCATCCGGTCTGACCCACATGCTTTGCTTGGCCGCGGAAGGTCTCCATGTAGTTTGGTCATCGACCCACTTCGAAAACGGGCCTTGATGTGTGTATTGGGCAGTTATCCTGCGCGAATATAATTGTTTTCTACGTGCTGTTTGAGGAATATTACTTGAAAACTAACAATTCAAAGCATTTGTCTAAACTGAATCTCCCCTCTTTTCCGGCGAGTTCACCAACACCATGTATAAATAATCCACCCCCTCATATTGCAGGTCACATGGCTACTCCTCGCTATCAAAAATGGTTAATAATATTTACACTTGTTATCTTTCATCCAGCAATGGAGCTTCCCGTGCGCTCTCCACATACTGTTGGGCGAACTGGTGGCGACGTTGGCAATGCCGTTTGTTCAGCCTCTCTTTGATGACGTTCTGTGATGAATCCCATCTGCATATAGTCGTTTTCTTCACCGTACGGCTTGAATATTCATTATCATAACGAGTATCAAATATATATTATGTTTGTTATTTTCTAGATGGTTCCTCTTCCTGTAAATTAATCAGGTTCCGGTAAACAGGTGCTTAGATAACTTTCTTCAAACAGCGAAATGAGTATCTCAGTCATAATTATATCAAAATAATGTATCAAAGACTTTACAGTAATGTATCAAAGACTTTACAGTAAGGTTTGGTATACTAGTTTCATCTACACCTACGCTTAAACTTTAAACAGGCATTCACTGACATATACAAGGAAAATATGAATTGCATATGTGACCGATAAAAGTGGAGAGATTAAATTCCCACTTCGCTAAAATGAACAAGAACAAGATGTCAGATATACAGCGCGTATATTGGGAGTCTGTTCTTAGACGTTCGATATTCACCCTCCTTGGAATCACGCAGCTTGTGGTTGCTCGAGTTGAAACAAGCAAATATGTATTTTCTCGCTCTGCTATTCAAATGTGGATGCGACTCCTCAGAGAAACGCCACGACCTGTGTAATAATAAAAGCGAAAACTATGGTCCGATATAAGAACAAAAATTATATATACATATATAGTACAAAAGACATGTATAATAGTATGTTTGCTCATACATATATACGCACACACACACACACACACACACACACGCATGCACGCACGCACGCACGCACGCACGCACCACGCACGCACACACGCACACACACACACACACACACACACACACACACACACACCACACCACACACACCACAAACCTTTATAATTACACAAAACTTTCATACCTGATTGAAATTATCTGGCAGCTCAGCTTTATTGTTTGCTAAATAATCATATTTACACACACTGTACTGAAAACTAATAATAAGCGTGCTAATGAAACAATGTTACTGAAAGAACTATTATCGTGCGGAGCATGAATAATAAAACTAATCTAAAATTTTGTTGAAATTTTGGGGTCCTTTGTATAAAAGAAAGTTCGGGTCAGCCTCGAGGAACGGGGATATTAGTCTTCTTACGACCCCTGCCTTTTGCGCCCTGACCATCACCTTCTCAGGCAAGTAGATATAGAAGCTGAAGTCAGACATTGTGTTTAATCAAATTAAATAAAAAAATAGGTTTCATCTTCATTCATACGTTTGCCTGTATTGCCTCTAATTTCATAAGCTCATTATCACTTACCTTTTAGGAAAGCTGATATTTAATAGTATCATGATACAAAGCAGGAAAGCTTTTCATAGATACATAGAATGAGTCTTACAATTTGTCATAATATATTTCCTCGGGTGGAGTATGAAATTAATTTATTTTGAATATAGTTAGACTTTAAAACTAGGATAATGTTGCCACATAAATGAATTATAAAGTGAAAATGAAGGAGAAAATGAGAAACGAACAAAGAATATCAACGAATAAGAGTGGTAAGAGGATGCCGATATTACCAATGTTACCTCTTTCCTCAGTCCAAAGGATTTACGTGCAGTGTACTCTGAATGATGTAATGGGAAGCTCTTTTCCCATGCAAAGAATTCACTAGTCTTCATAACTTCGGTATCCTGATATATGAACATTGATATGCCAACGAATATGCAATATATACGGCAAATGTCGTGTACACAAATTCTAACTACGAATATTGGAATCCTTCACGAAATATTGAACACGACAGCGATTACTTTATGGACGAGGGGCGGAGCACAAATGGGAAGAAAGAGAGGAATGTATGGAGCTGCATTCGAAGCGCAAACCGTACAGATTTCAGATGGGGCTATACAAACAGACATCACACACGCACGCACGCACCCCCCCCCCACACACACACATACAATACACACATACACACACACACACAGACACACACACACATATATGCATATACAACTATACACACACACACACACACACACACACACACACACACACACACACACACACACACACACATACACACACCCACACACACACACACACATAAATAAATATATATACATATATACATATATATATGTATATATATATATATATATATATATATATATATATATATATATATATATATATATATATGTATTGTCCTGGGTAAGACAATAAACTGCACCCTGGGGTTCCCTTGAACAAGGATAGCACCCTATTAGCTCCTAATGTCAGGGTTGCGGTGAAACTGTCGGCAGCAGGGCAGTGGATATCTGGTGAAAACACCTTCGGTTCTACTGATTACTGGTTTCACCAAATAGTATGTCTGGCGTATTACAGTGTAACTGTTTTAAAGCGGCAGAGATAGTTCCTCTTAGTTAGTTGGAGACTGCGAGTTGAGAAGGAGCCTGGGGGATTCCACTCAACTTTTATTTTCTCCTGACAAATCTCCACACCAATGATTGAATACAGAAATAATTCATACCACATCGCCCGTCGCGTGGGTTATCAGGGGGCGCGTAAGTCAGTGGGCAACCAGGCTGACAATGTTAAATATGCATCTGGAAGACAAAGAAGATAAAAAAAAAAACATGTCCAGTTAAGAAACACATTAAAAATCGGAACGTGGAACGTGAGGAAAATGAAAGAGATAGGTAAATTACATACTGTCTGTAACGAAATGGATAGATACAACATTCAAATACTAGGAATCAGTGAGACCAATTGGAAAAGTAATGGAAGTTTCAAAACTAAAGAAAACAAGACAGTTCTTTTTTCTGGAAAAGAAGAAGGAAATTATAGTCACTGAGTTGCTATTATTCTCACGAAAAAAAACTGCAAATGCCAATTGGTACAGCCCAATAAATGATCGCATTTTAAAAGTCAGAATACAAGCAAAACCTCATAACATTATTATTTTACAATGCTACGCACCAACCAACATTGCAAGTGATGAAGAAATGGAAAAATTTTATAACACTCTCCAAGAAACTTTAGACACAATCCCTAACTGAGATGTAAAAGTAATCATGGGAGACCTCAACGCCAAAGTAGGCAAAAATGATCTGAAAAAAGACACCTGTGGAAAATTCGGCCTTGGAGATATAAATGAAAGAGGTGAAGATTTTATTGAATTCTGTAGTACAAATAATCTAGTTATAGCCAATACATTGTTCCAACACCACCCAAGACACTTGTACACGTGGTTTTCACCAGACAAAAGAACACGCAACCAAATGACTACATTGTGCTAAAACCAAAAATGAAAATTTGCATAAAAAATGCCAAGACAAGACCTAGTGCCGACTGCAACAGTGACCACCAACTACTGACTATTGACTTTCAAGTAAGACTCAAAAAGATGGAGCGTCCAACACCACCTCTAAAGCTCGACTACAAAACTCATGATAACAATTACAGAATTACAGTGTCATACATATTTGAAGTACTCAATCAATGTGAAGATGATAAAACACCAAATGATTTGTGGGGAAGAAGGAAAAGAACTCTTGCTGAGCGCTGCTTAAGAAACTATCGCCAAAAAAAAAAGACAAATTCCCCTGGATATCTGAAAAAAACACTAAGTAAAAATTGAAACAAGAAGATGCCTAAAATCAAAGGGTATCAATAATCCAGCTGAAAAAGTAATTTACAAAAAAACAAAATAAAAAAAAATTCAAAGATTATTGCGACAGGATAAGAAAAAATATTTAAAATGAACATTGCCAGTGAATTGAAAACTGTTTCTATCAATAAGACACTAAAGAAACTCTACCAAGGAGTACGAAACATCACACGAAAATTTAAAACCCTACAAGGGACACTATCAAAAACTGAAGATGGACTTGTTTTATGTGATGGAAAAGAAGTCAAAGATAGATGGAATCAATATTGTTCCAACCTATACAAAAAGAATAAAGATCTAACAACAACATTAATTAGACTCAATGACAGCGAAGATGAACCACCGCCACTGCTAGACGAAGTTATAAAGCCATAAAAGAATTAAAGAATAACAAGAGCCCGGGAATGGATGAAATAACATCAGAACTAATCAAGAATGCTGGCGAAAGTGCTAAATACTTCTTCTACAAACTTTGTACAAAAATTTGGAATGAAAGAAGATGGCCAGAAGACTGGGCAAAATCTGTCTTTGCTCCCATACCTAAAAAGGTGACGCACTCCAATGCAACAATAACAGGACAATTGCATTAATAAGCAGCAAAAATTTTGTTGAAAATTATTGCTGAAAGAATGAAGTTGAAGTTAAGAGAAGAAACTGCAGACGAACAAGCAGGTTTTTGCCCTGGAAAAGGTACCAGAAACCAGATTCTAAATCTGAAATTGATCATAGAGAAAAACAGAGAACATCAGAAAGACCTATACCTGTGTTTCATCGATTACTCGAGGGCTTTTGATACTGTTGATCACGATATCCTCTGGAATAACATGAACGATATGAAGTTTCCAAAACACATCATCCAACTAATAAAAGCCATGTATGACCTACAACAAGCAACTGTAAGAACCACTTATGGGTTAACAGAATGGTTCGAAGTCAAACAAGGAGTGCGACAGGGTTGCATTCTGTCTCCGCACTTCTTTAACATATATTCTGAAACAATTATGAGAGGTGCTCTGGAGAATTTTGAAGGAACTGTAGATGTTGGAGGATACAAAATATCAAATCTAAGGTACGCCGATGATATATTTTTGATTGCCAGCAGTATCACCGAACTACAACAGCTACAAGATACAGTTAGAGAAGCAAGCGAAAAGGCTGGCTTGTTTCTTAATGCCAAGAAAACTAAGATTATGAAGATTCAAAGATCACCGGCAATGAACAATGATGAACATGTTACAATCAATGGAATGGTTGTGGAAAATGTGAAAGAGTTCACTTATCTTGGAGCTGTTTTAAGTAATACATATGATGATTCACCGGAGATAAAAAGAATTACCATTGCCAAAAACGCCTCAATAACATCTGGAAAGACCGAAGCATTACCTTACGGACAAAGCTGAGGTTATTGAACTCATTAGTTTTCCCAATTGCATCATATGGTTCTGAGTGTTGGGTGCTGAAGAAGATAGACAAGAAAAACATCAATAGTTTTGAAATGTGGTGTTACAGACGAGTACTATGTATTAACTGGACAGAGAAGAAAACGAATGATGAAGTGCTGAGAAAAATAAATTGTAAAGACCGGCTGTTGGACATCTTGAACAAAAGGAAATTAAAGTTTATTGGTCATGTGATGAGAAGTAAAAAGTATTGAGAAAAACTTGCTGACAGGGATGGTGATAGGAAAACAGAGGAAGAGGCAAACCGAAGACAAGGGACTGAGCGACAACATCAAAGATATTTGCGGGTTGTCGATGGCACAAGTGGAAAGAAAAAGCGCAAGATCGAGTTGAGTGGCGAGGATGGTGGAGAGGTCCACGGCTGCTCAAAACATGAGCATACCGTTATTGATGATATTATATATATATATATATAATATAATATATATATATATATATATATATATATATATATATATATATATATATATATATATCATCAAAAAACGGTATGCTCATGTTTGAGCAGCCCCTGGACCTCTCAACCATCCTTCGCCACTCAACTCGATCTTGCGCTTTTTCTTTCCACTTGTGCATCGACAAACCGCAAATATCTTTGATGTTGTCGCTCAGTCTTGTCTTCGGTTTGCCTCTGCCTCTGTTTCCTATCACCATCCCTGTCAGCAAGGTTTTCTCAATACTTTACTTCTCATCACATGACCAAAAACTTTAATTTCCTTTTGTTCAAGATGTCCAACAGCCGGTCTTTACAATTTATTTTTCTCAGCACTTCATCATTCGTTTTCTTCTCTGTCCAGTTAATACATAGTACTCGTCTGTAACACCACATTTCAAAACTATTGATGTTTTTCTTGTCTATCTTCTTCAGCACCCAACACTCAGAACCATATGATGCAATTGGGAAAACTAATGAGTTCAATAACCTCAGCTTTGTCCGTAAGGTAATGCTTCGGTCTTTCCAGATGTTATTGAGGCGTTTTTGGCAATGGTAATTCTTTTTATCTCCGGTGAATCATCATATGTATTACTTAAAACAGCTCCAAGATAATGAACTCTTTCACATTTTCCACAAAACCATTCCATTGATTGTAACATGTTCATCATTGTTCATTGCCGGTTATCTTTGAATCTTCATAATCTTAGTTTTCTTGGCATTAAGAAACAAGCCAGCCTTTTCGCTTGCTTCTCTAACTGTATCTTGTAGCTGTTGTAGTTCGGTGATACTGCTGGCAATCAAAAATATATCATCGGCGTACCTTAGATTTGATATTTTGTATCCTCCAACATCTACAGTTCCTTCAAAATTCTCCAGAGCACCTCTCATAATTGTTTCAGAATATATGTTAAAGAAGTGCGGAGACAGAATGCAACCCTGTCGCACTCCTTGTTTGACTTCGAACCATTCTGTTAACCATAAGTGGTTCTTACAGTTGCTTGTTGTAGGTCATACATGGCTTTTATTAGTTGGATGATGTGTTTTGGAAACTTCATATCGTTCATGTTATTCCAGAGGATATCGTGATCAACAGTATCAAAAGCCCTCGAGTAATCGATGAAACACAGGTATAGGTCTTTCTGATGTTCTCTGTTTTTTCTCTATGATCAATTTCAGATTTAGAATCTGGTTTCTGGTACCTTTTCCAGGGCAAAAACCTGCTTGTTCGTCTGCAGTTTCTTCTCTTAACTTCAACTTCATTCTTTCAGCAATAATTTTCAACAAAATTTTTGCTGCTTATTAATGCAATTGTCCTGTTATTGTTGCATTGGAGTGCGTCACCTTTTTAGGTATGGGAGCAAAGACAGATTTTGCCCAGTCTTCTGGCCATCTTCTTTCATTCCAAATTTTTGTACAAAGTTTGTAGAAGAAGTATTTAGCACTTTCGCCAGCATTCTTGATTAGTTCTGATGTTATTTCATCCATTCCCGGGCTCTTGTTATTCTTTAACTCTTTTATGGCTTTTATAACTTCGTCTAGCAGTGGCGGTGGTTCATCTTCGCTGTCATTGAGTCTAATTAATGTTGTTGTTAGATCTTTATTCTTTTGTATAGGTTGGAAACAATATTTATTCCATCTATCTTTGACTTCTTTTCCATCACATAAAACAAGTTCATCTTCAGTTTTAATAGTGTCCCTTGTAGGTTTAAATTTTCGTGTGATGTTTCGTACTCCTTGGTAGAGTTCTTTAGTTGTCTTATTGATAGAACAGTTTTCAATTCACTGGCAATGTTCATTTAAATATTTTTTCTTATCCTGTCGCAATAATCTTTGAATTTTTGTATTTTGTTTTTTGTAAATTACTTTTTCAGCTGGATTATTGATACCCTTTGATTTTAGGCATCTTCTTGTTTCAATTTCACTTAGTGTTTTTTCAGATATCCAGGGGGAATTTGTCTTTTTCTTTTTGGCGATAGTTTCTTAAGCAGCGCTCAGCAAGAGTTCTTTTCCTTCTTCCCACAACTCATTTGGTGTTTTATCATCTTCACATTGATTGAGTACTTCAAATATGTATGACACTGTAATTCTGTAATTGTTATCATGAGTTTTGTAGTCGAGCTTTAGAGGTGGTGTTGGACGCTCCATCTTTTTGAGTCTTACTTGAAAGTCAATAGTCAGTAGTTGGTGGTCACTGTTGCAGTCGGCACTAGGTCTTGTCTTGGCATTTTTTATGCAACTTTTCCATTTTTGGTTCAGCACAATGTAGTCAATTTGGTTGCGTGTTCTTTTGTCTGGTGAAAACCACGTGTACAAGTGTCTTGGGTGGTGTTGGAACAATGTATTGGCTATAACTAGATTATTTGTACTACAGAATTCAATAAAATCTTCACCTCTTTCATTTATATCTCCAAGGCCGAATTTTCCACAGGTGTCTTTTTTCAGATCATTTTTGCCTACTTTGGCGTTGAGGTCTCCCATGATTACTTTTACATCTCAGTTAGGGATTGTGTCTAAAGTTTCTTGGAGAGTGTTATAAAATTTTTCCATTTCTTCATCACTTGCAATGTTGGTTGGTGCGTAGCATTGTAAAATAATAATGTTATGAGGTTTTGCTTGTATTCTGACTTTTAAAATGCGATCATTTATTGGGCTGTACCCAATTAGTGCATTTGCAGTTTTTTTTCGTGAGAATAATAGCAACTCAGTGACTATAATTTCCTTCTTCTTTTCCAGAAAAAAGAACTGTCTTGTTTTCTTTAGTTTTGAAACTTCCATTACTTTTCCAATTGGTCTCACTGATTCCTAGTATTTGAATGTTGTATCTATCCATTTCGTTACAGGGCAGTATGTAATTTACCTATCTCTTTCATTTTCCTCACGTTCCACGTTCCGATTTTTAATGTGTTTCTTAACTGGACATGTTTTTTTTTTTATCTTCTTTGTCTTCCAGATGCATATTTAACATTGTCAGCCTGGTTGCCCACTGACTTACGCGCCCCCTGATAACCCACGCGACGGGCGATGTGGTATGAATTATTTCTGTATTCAATCATTGGTGTGGAGATTTGTCAGGGAGAAAATAAAAGGTGAGTGGAATCCCCCCGGCTCCTTTCAACTCGCAGTCTCCAAACTAACTAAGAGGAACTATCTCTGCGCTTTAAAACAGTTACACTGTAATACGCCAGACATACTATTTGTGGAAACCAGTAATCAGTAGAACCGAAGGTGTTTTCACCAGATATCCACTGCCCTGCTGCCGACAGTTTCACCGCAACCCTGACATTAGGAGCTAATAGGGTGCTATCCTTGTTCAAGGGAACCCCAGGGTGCAGTTTATTGTCTTACCCAGGACAAATACATATATATATATATAATATATATATATATATATATATATATATATATATATATATATATATACATATATATATG
>NC_051389.1:26332641-26346544 GCF_015228065.2 Penaeus monodon
TATGCATGGCCCACTGGCGAGCACGCATTTCTTAGAAATCCATTTTAGAATATGCTTCCTATCCTCTTGAATTCTGTCAGGCTTTGACACCTTCCTCAGTAATGGTGCATGACGGCACGGAGAGACATCGCGACATGCATGGTTTGTGTTTTACAACCTTAGTGAAATAGATCAGTTCCTGAGCATAAGTCTACGTATATCCGCTGATATTGCTAAACGAAAAGATATATTTGAATTTTAGTTCCTAGTCAAAACGTTAACTATATTGCATGTGCTATTATTTTCTGTAATTTTATTCTTTGCCATTCAATGAATCAACAGTCAGTATATTCTAAAACTCCATATTTTTTACCCCACAGTTCGCATTAAATTAGTAAAGAAATAACTTTGATTTCAGCTTCCTGACTACATAATGCAACAGCAATGTACTCCTAGGGAGTCAGATGGAAAAAAATGACTATGAAACTGAATAAACAAGAAAAATTTATATTCAGACACTTATATTTAGTTCGGGGATACTAAGTAAGGCAAGAAAAAAAAATGATAAGTCCCAGTCTAATTTAGGGTATTCAAATAGAAAGCAAATAATATACGTAGCATATAATTTTTACCCGGATACCTAGTTATCTCAGGTAAGACTGTGGTACAGTAAAAGCTGATCATTTCACCATTGTCAGTTGCGTCTTGGTCTGTACTGGGAAGTTTATTTATGCTGTCAAAAGAAAATGTATATTCGTAGATGTTAGAGGAAACACTAATTTTGCGGCATGTGTTTATTGTACGTTTAAAAGAAACTTTAAAATGTACTGTTTGAAATTAAAATTATTTATAGTATTTTTTACGTATTGCATATTATATTTTTAGGAATGTTCCATCAAAAGAAAGTACGTTTTTAAATTTAATTTTTTCTGCACAGATGATCGGCCCTAGAAGTAGAAATAATGGTGATAAAATGACAACGATGCTAAAACATAAGTGTAATTATTTGGATTAGTATAATAAAATTAATAGTTAAAAGCTTAAAAAGGCGTGCAGGTTTCAGCTTGTATACTTATTATTTCCTTATCGGACTTGCATATACTACGTACCCATATTTGTATATACGTATACATAGAAACAAATGTGGGTTTTCCTTTTTTTAACTGTAAAGTAAAAAAAAACAGACTGACCATGCAGTCTGTTTGATAATTATATGCACAACATAAACAAAAGTATAACAGTGTACGAGTTGGCTTGTCTTGAAAAACTGGGAAGAAATCCAGAATGTTAATCTCCTGAAGACTTATAACCGGAGGCTTGGAACCCAGGTCGAGCGTCACCGTAAGGAAATATTGTAGCTCAGTGTCGTAATTTGTTATGAAAATTCTCCCCGCCGAGTTCCCCCATTCTATCGCGGGGGGGGGGGAGAGCCGTGACGTAAAACACGCGTTGTGACGTAGTTTCAGAGAGCTGTGAAGTAAACAAGGCGCCGTGACGTAGCTCTGGACGGCCATACGCGAACCTCGCTCCGTGACGGTGCTCCAGTGAACCCTAACGCTAAAATGTACCGTGACGCAGCTCTGGGACGGCCGTAACCCCAAACCCCGCGCCATGACGGAGCCTCCAGTGAACCGTAACGCTAGATATGTACCGTGACGTAGCCCCGGGCGGCCGTACCGTAAAGCACGGGCTGTGTGACGTAGCTGCCGCGCGTCGTCCCCTCTCGGGAGCGATAAGGACTCGATCTCGGCGAAGAGGCTGCGTCCCGTGATAAAGGCCAGCGTTCATCTCGGGTTATGGCTCGAGGGAATTGCAATTTACAGCGGGGAGGAGCCTCCACCCGAAACCCGCTTGCAATACCAACGCTAAAGAGGAAATATTGAGTAGAAAGCACTTCCCTTTTATTTCGTTATTAGTGTTGCTCCCTTTTCTCATTCTTTTTCTTGTTGTCACTTTTGTCAGTATTAATATTGCTATTAATATTATTTGTATTTTTGATTTGCTTGCTGTTATTATTGTTGTTATTGTTATTTTTACATTATTAGCATTATTATTTATAATGTTTTTATTTCTATTACTGTTATTATTATTATCATTATTATTATTATTATTATTATTATTATTATTATTATTATTATTATTACTAGTAGTAGTAGTAGCAGCAGTAGTAGCAACAGTATTAGTAGCATATGATTGTTATTATTGTTATTATCATAGTCATTAGTATTATTATAGTTATTATTATTACTAATATTATTATCATTGTTTTATTAATAATAATAATAGTAATTATTATTTTTATCAACATTATTCTAGTTGTTGTTCTTATTGATGTTATTATTATGTTGTTATTATGATTATTATTATTTTTGTTATCATTATTATTATTATTATTATTATTATCATTATCATAATAATAGTGATAATAATAATAATAATAATAACAATAATAATAATAATAATAATAATAATAATAATAATAATAATAATGATAAAAATAATAATATTTATCATTATTATTATTACTATTGCTACGCCAGTGGGTCTTTGTATCTGTGCAAACATTTTCATGAAAGGTGACCTGGCATGTGTTAACATGAAAAGGATGACCTGGGCATGTGTTAACATGAAGGGACCTGGGCAAACATGACGCAGCTGGCTGTGAGCGGAGGAACAAGCAGAGAGACGCAGTTGGGTGCTGCTCCTGTGAAGACCTCGTGTGTGCCCTTGTACCTGAGATAAACCTGGTGTTGCCCTGTTATAAGCTGTATTGTGCTGTGTGACATGCTGGTTTCCCCCCTGTATTGTGCCTATAGAAAAGTGTACGGGTAAATAACTTGTGTAAATAAAGGAAAGACTGTCATTTTGTGTTTACTTCGTGCCCTGCCTCGCCACTTGGCGTTTCCTCTCCTGGTGTTCTGGGACGCTGTGGTGTTCGGTGCCTCTTGGAGCTGTTCAGTGTTCACGCCGTCTGCCTAGCCTGCCTTGTGTTGGTGGCAGAGAGACGAGGCGGCCGGCGTAACAATTGGTGTCAGTAGTGGGATTTGTGATATTTGATCAGTGAGAGCGCCGATTTATCATGTTCTCCAAAGATGGCGGCAGCCATGAGGGAGAGGAGGCTATGACTGAGGCAGGCACGAGTGAGGTGAAGCCGAGCCAGATGGACCTGATCACTGCCATGCTGGCCGGTATGAGGGAGGAAATGGCACAAAGGGCAGAAGAGCAGGCACAGAGGGCACGCGAGCAGGCGCACCATCTCGTCGAGATGCAGGCAAGGAAGGCAGAGGAACAGTTCTGCCAACTTGTTGAGGTGCTACAGAGCAATCTCGCATCTGTGAAGATGGAAACTCAGCAGTACACCGACAAGGCCTGCAACAGCGTGAAGAGTGAACTGATGGAGGAGGTGCAGACTCTGAAGGGCGAGGTCAGGGCTGAGGGAGGAAGTGAAGGAGGAAAGGCGGCGTCACGAGGTAGTAACGCTGCAAGCAGAGAAGAGGACGAGTTCTGGCAACAGATGCCGAGTGTCAGATTTACTGGGGTCTGCCTGGGGGTCCGTGGCAGGAAAACCCCGGGCCTCGCAGCATCGTGTCGGAGCCAGTGGTCGCTGCAGAAGGCTGGGGACCCATCGGAACCGCTCCCTTGGTAAAGTGACGGCAACTGGACCCGTCAACCCGCCCGTTGCCTCCCTCACCCCGTTCTCCCCCGGGCGTTGGTTAGTTCACGGCACGCGTTCTCCACCCTGCACCCCTGGCCCAGACTTCTGTGAAGCGTAGCAGCGAGTCGACAGGAAGGGGCCGGAGCATATGTCGCCCAATTTGAAATGCTGGCACTGCCCAGGTGGAGCCAGGAAGAGAAGGCCCTGCAGCTGGTAAACAGGCTAAGGGCCCGGGTGGAAGTGTTGGGGCATCTGCCGGCATCCAACAACCTCTTACACCAGCGTGTGAGGCTTTGAACGTCGTTTCGGGCACCACCCGCTGTTATTCGGGCACTTGAAGAGCGGACTCATGTGATCGTGGCGAGACAACTGTCCCAGCTCGCAGGATTGTGAGGCTGGTAAGGAGTCGTACCCTGGCTGCGGAGAGATGATTGTGAGTCTGCCCGCGATTTCTTTGTTTGATTTTGCAGACCAGCAACTGCAATTCTACGTCAGCAGGCTAAACCTAGACTACAGGTGGCGCTTGCGAGGGCCTTGGATTCAGGCCTTCTGAAGACAACCAGTGGCCTAGGGCAGCTGCTCAGCCCGCCGTGACACTCCGGCGGAAGGTAAATGGAGAGTAGCATTGAGAAGGTAGCCCAAGCACTTTCAAGGCTTGTGTTGGGCTGCGAAGGTAGGCAGACGTATAGTGTCGAGGGAGCGGAGACATCCTCTCAACCGAGGATCTGATTCCTTCCAGCAGTGCTCAGGACTGTGGCAAGTATTGGTCACCATCCGATGCATGTCCAAGGCTAATGAATGGTAACATGCGGAAAACTCGGAAAGTGGAGAAAGGGCAAACCCACCTCCTTCTCACGGCCCACTTTGGTTATATTGCCGTTCGAACACATGATGAGTGAGGCTCAGTTAGATGGTAGCATGCTCGCCTGACAGTAGACACTGGGCTGAGAAACCTATGCTGGCCTTATATGTTGGCATTATGCGACTGTCCAGACGCACCACAGAGACTGTGTGGTGTCACGGCATTGTGTCAGCTCAGGGAGTTAGTGAGGTCGTATTGCGTGGGCAGCACGGTGAGGGTGCGGTGTATTGGCCGATTGGACGAGCACTGCTTGCTAGTACCTTGACTACTCTGACGCAGAGTAAGGTGTGTCGACCTTGGACGGAAGCTGGTGAGGGTGCACGTGTGAGATTGTACCCTTGCTATCGAGGTTTGGCTGTGCAGAGGTAGTTACGCTGGCGACTGACCTTGCCCCCAGGACAGAGTCTAGAACCAGTGTGTGTCAAAAGTGATACGTGGAGTAGAGGGGCCCCGTGGAGCCCTCCAAAACCTGCGCTGGTGATGGGGTAGCGGTTGGGCGAGCCTTTTTGGGCCAGGGGGGGGTTTGTTTCTGTTGGGGAGCAAATTCTCCAATAAGGCCCAAAGGTGCCAGCTGGTGCAAACTGGGCCTTGTGGGAGTTGGGGCGTCCCCGAAAGCGTCGGGGAGTGAGGGTTGGTTGGTGTGGGGCCGTTGCCTGACTTCCTCGAGGGTTGGCGCACCGGCTTGGTTACCCTGGGCCGGAAGCTACTCCCCGGGGCCATGGGAAAAAAAGATGACGTTAAACCCCTAGCGGCGATAGGCGTGGCGACGCTGACGAGATGAGGACGACATTTGGGCGGGAGGGCTGCAAAAGATCAGGGACCATGAGCCGGTCTTGGGACGGAATACCCCCCTGGGGGCCATGCCCAAACTACTGCCGCCCACCCTCCCCCAGAGGACCCCAGCGGAGCGAAAAAACCACGCTGGAGAAAATTTTTGTTTTTTTTTGAGAAATGATTTTTTTAAATTTTTAGTAGTTTGTTTCAGGGTTTTAAAAAGTCAGAGCAGACGGGTCGTCTGCTTTATAGGGGGGGATCTGCTCGCCAGTGGGTCTTTGTATCTTTTCGAAAAATGTGTTAAATGAAAAGGGTGACCTGGGCATGGTTAATAAGGGGGCCTGGCAAAAATGACGCAGCTGGGTGTGGTGGGGGAACGCGAAGGACGCAGTTGGGTGCTGCTCCTGTTAAAACCCGTGTGTGCCCCTTTTGACCTGAGATAAAATGGTGTTGCCTTTTTTAAGCTGTATTGTGCTTGTGACATGCGGTTTTCCCCCCCGTATTTGCCTATGAAAAGGTACGGGGGAAAACTTGGTAATAAGGAAAGACTGTCATTTTTTTGTTTACTTTGTCCCGCCTCGCCCCTTGGCGTTTCCTCTCTTGGTGTTCTGGGACGCTGTGGGTTTGGGGCCTCTCGGACTGTTCCGTGTTCACGACCCTGTATATAACACGCCCTTGCCCACCTGCTTGTGTTTGGGGCAGAGAGACGAGGAAACCGGGGTAAAACTATTTTTATTATTATTTTTAATAAAAATTTATTTTTATTATTATTTTTATTTTATTATTATTATTATTTTATTATTTTATTATTATTATTTTATTTTATTTTATTATTACTATTGTTTTCTTTTTTTTCTCTTTTTCTTTTCTTCTTATTGCTATAATTATTATTATTTAAATAATAATGATAATGATAATGATAATGATAATGAAAATGATAATGATAAGATTGATAATGATAATGAAAGATAATATAATGAAATGATAATAATAATAAAAAAAATAATAATAAAATAATAATATATTGTTATTATTATTTTTAATTAATTTAAAAATAAATTTTTATTGTTATTTAATTATTTTATTATTATAAAATTGTTCTTATTATTTTCATTACTTTTTAATTTATTGTTAATATTATCATTATTAATATAAATAATAATAAAATAAAAAATAATAAAATAATAAAAAAATAATTTTATTATTTTTGCTATTATATTCTTTTTTTATAAATATTTTAATTTTTTTAAATCATCATCCATTATCAACTTATTTTTGTATCAATTATTTTCATCATAATTTTTATTTTTATTTTTAATATATTATTTATTTATTTTATTATTTTATTATTATTATTTTTATTATTTTTTATTATGATTATTTATTATTATTATTTTTTTTATTATATTTTTAATATTTTTCATTAGTTACATTATAAAAATAATAATAAAACTAATAAAAAAATAAAAATTAATTTTATTATTATTGTTTTATTATTATTTCATTATTTTTATTATTATTTTTATTATTATTATTATTATTGTTATTATTATTATTATTATTAGTAGTAGCAGTAGTAGCAACAGTATTAGTAGCATATGATTGTTATTATTGTTATTATCATAGTCATTAGTATTATTATAGTTATTATTATTACTAATATTATCATCATTGTTTTATTAATAATAATAATAGTAATTATTATTTTTATCAACATTATTCTAGTTGTTGTTCTTATTGATGTTATTATTATGTTGTTATTATGATTATTATTATTTTTGTTATCATTATTATTATTATTATTATTTCATTATCATAATAAAGTGATATATAATAATAATATATAAAATACAATAATAATAATAATAATAATAATAATAATAATAATAATAATAATAATAATAAGAATAATAATAATAATAATAATAATAATAATATAAATAATAATGATAAAAAATAATAATATTTATCATTATTATTATACTATTATTATTATTATTTTAATATGTTATTATTATTATTATTAAGTATTATTATTATTATTATTATTTTATTATTATTATTATTATTATTATATTATTACTATTGTTCTTCTTTTTCTTCTTCTTCTTCTTATTGTTATAATAATTATTTTTAATATAGTAGTAATAATAATAATAATAATAATAATAATAATAATAATGATAATAATAATAATAATAATAATAATAATAATAATAATAATAATATTGTTATTATTATCATTATAATTATAATTATTATTATCATTGTTATTGTAATTATTATTATATTATAATAATTGTTCTTATTATTATCATTACTGTTATTAATATTATTGTTATTACTATTATCATTAATTAAAAATATAATAATAATAATAATAATAATAATAATAACAATAATAGTAATTGTTATTATATTATTTTTATTACTATCAATATTATTATTATTATTAAGATCATCATCCATTATCATACTTATTATTATTGTTATCATTATTATTGTCATCATAATTATTATTGTTATTTTATATATTATCATCATTATTATTATAATTATTATTATTTTATTATATTATTATTATTATTATTATTATATTATTATTATTATTATTATCAATTATTAGAGTTGTTATATTATTATTATTATCATTATCATTATTATTATTATTATTATCATTATTATTATTATTGTTATTATTATTATTATTATTATCATTTTTTTAATTATTACTACTACTACTGCTCTC
The DNA here is from genome assembly GCF_015228065.2 of Penaeus monodon. Lineage (NCBI taxonomy): Eukaryota > Metazoa > Arthropoda > Malacostraca > Decapoda > Penaeidae > Penaeus > Penaeus monodon. The sequence continues at coordinate 26,340,661 of NC_051389.1, forward strand.
TCTCTCTCTCTCTGTGTCTGTCTGTCTCTCCTTCTCTATCTATCTGCATACTTATATCTCACACACATTCTCTCTCTCTCACTTTCTCCCTCTCTGCCTCTCTTGTCTGCAGAAGCCGGAATTAATTCATGAATATTCCTGTCCCCTTTCAACCAGTCATCGCCGAGCACCTGACATGAGTAATTGCGCAAGTACTTCATTGTCACATGCATACATATGAGATTCCTGCCGTTCTCGTGTGCAGAGGAAAGAGTTCGAATACCATGGGAAAATACATACAAGAAATATAGAGACTTCTGTACATATTTCAGTCTAAAACTTGTAAGAAAAGAAAATGGATTTCCGGATAGATCTTTGAATGTTATAGAATAGAAAATATTCGTAATAAGTGTCATGATGAATGATGCCCTTTGAATAGTTATCATTGAGGTTTTCACTATCTTAAAATGAATAAATAGATGGACAAGATAGAGAAGCGTTATTATTCAAATCTGTTAATAGCAAAAAATATAGCAGGACTAAAGCAGGACTCAAATTCTAAAATGATATTGATATTAGAATCATTAATGACATCTCACTGACTGGAAACAATACACCGAATGCAGTCTGTCGGGATATATCAGTTAAGAATACTGCTCTTTTCTCTCTTTTTGTAAGGGTGGCAAAAGCACACTGTACAAAAGTATCCTATGAAATGTATATTTAAGTACATATGGAAAGGATAATGGTATTTCAGTGAGGTCGTTTTGCTTCAACGTCGAAATACGTTTTTTTCCCTTGGGAACATTCTTTTCGTCAATAGAAAAGGAGCGAGAACAAGACAGAGAGAGAGAGAGAGAGAGAGAGAGAGAGAGAGAGAGAGAGAGAGAGAGAGAGAGAGAGAGAGAGAGAGAGAGAAGCTAACACACAAACAGACGAACGGACAATTAGAGGGAGAGACACGGACGCGGGGAAGGGAGAGTGTAGCAAGAACGGACAAAAGCCAACGCATTTTATTGCAGCTGGGAAAAAAGGAAAGAAAAAAAATATGCGATATTAGCCACGAGTGAAGAAAGAAAGGATAGCGTGGGAGGATTTGTGGAAATAAGAATTTATCCATTTTTTTTCTTTCTTTTTTTATTCTAGGCAGTTTCTTTTTTTACGTTAGGTATAAACAGGGAAAATGTCTATCAACAACGAACAATAATACGATAAAATATGAAATCAATAATGAAATCTATTACTAATATTATTGTTATAATGTCAGTAACGGTGAAAATAATACTGATAATAATAATAGTAGCAAAAGCAGCAGTAGTAGTAGTATTAATGGCAATCATAATAAGAATGTCAATAATAATAATAATAATAATAATAATTATGATAATACTGATACTAATACTAATACTAACACTAATACTAATACTAAATGATATAGTAATTGATTATTATTATAATATTATTATCATTAATATCATTATTACTTTTATTATTATTATTAGTATTATTATTATTATTATTATTATTATTATTATTATTATTATTATTATTATTGTTATTATTATCATTATTATTATTATTATTATTATTATTATTATTATTTTATTATTATTATTATTATAATTATTTATCATTATTATTATCATTATCATCATCATCATCATAATGCTAATAATGATAATGATGATAATGATGGATGATGATGATGAGATGATGATGATGATGATGATGATGATGATGATGATGATGATTATAATAATAACAATAATAATAAGATTAATAATAAAAAAAGAAAAAATAATAATGTTGATAACAATATTGATAACAATATATGAAAACCAAAAAAAAAAAAAAAAAAAAGAAAAGAATAAATAATAATAATGATAATAGTGATAATCATTATCAATGGTATTATATTATCAACATGAGTAATGTTAACGACAATAATAATTATAATATTTTCAGAAACTAGATAGGTATAGTAATAGTGATAATGATGTTAATGTGATAATAATGATTATTGACAATAATAGTAATAATAATATTAGTATTGATAATAATAATGATAATGATAGCCATAACATTGCATATAATAGTAGTGACAGGAAAGATGGGAATGATAGTAGTAATAGTAATAACGATAGTAAAAATGTTAGAAATAAAATTAACAATAATGATTAGAATAATAGTAATAATAATAATAATAATTTTAATAATAATTATAATAATGATAAAAATAATTGTGAATACAATAATAATGATAATAATAACGATAATTTTAATGATGATAATAATAATGACAATAATTATGATAATAATAGTGATAATAATAATAATAATAATAATAATAATAATAATAATAATAATAATTATCATTACTATTACTATTAATGATAATAATGATAATAACAATAACAATAATAATGTGGATGATGATGACGAGGATGAGGATGATGAGCGTGATGATAATAATATTATTAACAATACTAATGGTACGAAGAGTAACAATTATAATGATAATAATATTTATAGTACTAGTGCTATAACTACTATTAGAGCTTATAGTAGTATTAGTGACAATGATAGCAATAATAATAGTAATGATAATAATAATAATGGTAAAAATAATAATGATAATATAATAACAATAATGATAATGATAATAATGATGACGTTGATAATAACAATAACAATAATAACAACAAGAACAACAATGATAACAATGATAATCATTAACATCATCTGGTGCCTTCTTCACAATGAAGGTTTACAACTATATTTTCCCAAGCCCTTTTATTTTCAACCTTTCAATGTACCTCTCCAGAACATGAAAATCCCACTCAGTAGTGAACATCATCATCCTGCTTTCTCTTACGTCATACTCAGCCTCTTTTACCATCTATAATTCCTTCTATGACAAGATTAGCCCAACTTCCGCGAAAAACTTGTCCAGCTAACTGCATCTTTCTCTTAGCAAGGATATTCATCAAACTTTCCTATTGATAATCCTTCTGCATACTTTTCTTTATGTGTAACTCTGTCCATCAAATTTTCAGTAATTAATTATCTTATTTTTAAATTCATATTGTGATTTATTTTTAGAAATTCCTTACAGCCCTCCCCCCCCCAAAAAAAAAAAATATATATATATATATATTTTTTTGCCTTTCCTATTCTGGTCGTAACCTCTTCATCACCCTTACCTGATTCTGTGATCCAGCTAGTAAGATTGTTGAACTTTCTTGCCTGTTTTCTTCCATCGATATTAACAGCAATTCCCTTCCACTTCCCTTTACTAATTGCCAGAATGTTTGTTTCCTTGACATTTAAGGCCATGCCGTAGGTTGAATACTATAGGAGAAAGGATCCATAAAAAAAAGCTAAAGCAATAACAACAACAGTAACAATAACTATAATGATAACAATGATAATGATAATAGTAACAATGATAATGTAAAAAATATCATTGATAATAATGATATGAATGGCAATAATAATAATGAAGATGATGAATGATGCCGATTTAATAATGATTGTAATAATAATGATAATGATGACAATCATAACAATGATAATAATAATTATAATAATAATAATAATAATAATAATAATGATAATAATAATAATAACAATAATAATGATAATAGTAGTAGTAGTAGTAGTAGAAATAGCAGCAACAATAATAATCAAAGTAATGATAATGATGACAGTAATAATGATGATAATGAAATGAAAGCAACCACTACTAATGATAATAATCTTTATAGTAATGATATTAATAATAACAATAATGATAATGATGATAATAATAGTAATAATAGTAACAAGAGTAATGATAATAACAAAAATAATATCAATAGTGAAATTAATAATAGTGGTAATGATATGAGTAATAATGATGATAATGATAATAATAACAGTAATAACAATGCTAATTATAGTAATAGTAATAACTATATTCATTAAATAATAGTGGTGATTATAATAATAATAATAATAAAAAATAATATACTAATAATGATAGAAATAATAGTAATAGTAATAATAACAATAATAATGATAAAATTTAAAACAATAAAAAAATATACTATACTACAGGTAAAATAACAATAATAATAATATAGTAGTAGTAATAAAAATAATATAATAAAAAATTTAAAAATAATATGAAGATATAAAAATAAATGATAATGAAACATGATAATGATATTAATGATTTACACTTTTACTACCGCCACCGCTATTACTAGAACGGCTTCTTTTCACAAATAATTTTACTATAATAAGATAGATGTGATAATATTTTAAAAATAATTTTAATTCAAAATAAAAATTAAATTTTATCAAACGATACAGACTAAGAAACAAATAAACGAAATGAAAAGCAGACGAAAGTTTCTCTCCTAAAAAGAAGGGTCACGTAAATACAAATGGCTAATCAAGAAAAATTTCAAAATATTCTTCTTTTTTTCTATCGAAATTTTTATCAGATAAAATAACCAAAACTCAACTGAAACGTTTCAGAGAACATTACTTAATAAAATTTACCTCCAGCTAAACTTTACCTTTCTGAAAAAATTTTGTTTTCGCCCTGTTGCAACGCGGGAGAAAAAAAGAGGTCAGAACTGCAACGAAACATTTGGTTAACCCCCGAGCAAAAGCTCTAAAGTGTTTTGGTTCAAAAACTTTTTATAAACCCGATTCAGACACTTACAGTTTTTTTTGCTTTTTAAAATTTCAGAAGGGAAAAAAGGACACTGACCTTTAAACTGGACTGGTTATTATGTTTATGAAAAATTTGTAAGATTACCGATAATGCACTCCTTCGGCGCTTGTCTTGCTTTTTCCCCTTTCTGCCCGTGATAGGGGTTCGTTGTGTTCATGTACTTTTTTTCTTGTTTATGTTGTTGGTGGTGTGGTGTGTGTGGTGTGTGTGTTGGTGTTTGTGTGTGTGTGTATTGTATGTGTTTGTATGTGTTGTGTTGGTTTTAGTTTTGTGTGTGTGTGTGTTTGTTGTGTGTGTGTGTGTGTGTGGTGGTGTGGTATCAATTTTTGCAGTTCTGTTTTAATGGTAGACAAAAAATACCAGGTATTCTAATCCCTGTCTCGAGTCTCGATGTTAATATATAATGGCCTCAACGTCTAACTAACAACTAAAAGTTTATATTGGTGTTTTGTTTATATAGTGAGAGGAATAATGTAATATTCAGATTTAAAGCAAATAAAAAATATTCAACTCAAGTACTCTTCTTTTCTAAAATTAAAGACTCCAGTTTAAAAAAAAAAACCGTTGTTTACTGTAAGATAGAATATCACATTGGATTTTGCCCGTTGGGTGAAAAAAAGCCTTTTGATTTCTTTTCTTTTTTATTACGAAAAAAAACAAACAAGGAGAAAAGAAGAAAGAGAGAAAGAGAAGAGAGAGAGAGAGAGAGAGAGAGAAGAAAAGAGAAGAGGGGGAGAGGAGAGAGAGAGGAGAAAGAGAGGGGGAAGAAGAAGAAGAGGAAGAAAGAGAAGAGAGAGAGAGAGAGAGAGAAAGAGGAGAGAGAGAGAGAGGAAAGGAAAAAGAGAGGAGAGAGAGAGAGAGAAAGAGAGAGAGAGAAAATCCCTATCAAAAATTATAATTGTTTCCCTCATTACATTACCATCGCCTATCAAAAGTGCGTTTTCACCATCACTATTATTGTCGCGTTAGGCAACAAAAAATGTAAAATTTTCCCAAAAGGGAAACCCAAAGCAATTTTGAAACAGTTTTTTCGACTTTAAAAAATTCTGATCACACGGGTTTTCGCAAAATGTTGTAAGGGGTGCAAAAGGGTGAGCAATTTTCATACCCTTGCCCCCCAATCCATTCGTTATGGCACACGGGGTGGAAGCGAAAAACGCTTTTTTGTATCCCCCAAGC
>NC_051389.1:26349144-26356857 GCF_015228065.2 Penaeus monodon
ATGTTGATAACAATATTGATAACAATAATAATGAAAACCAAAAAAAAAAAAAGAAAAAAAGAAAAAGAAAATAAATAATAATAATGATAATAGTGATAATCATTATCAATGGTATTATATTATCAACATGAGTAATGTTAACGACAATAATAATTATAATATTTTCAGAAACTAGATAGGTATAGTAATAGTGATAATGATGTTAATGTGATAATAATGATTATTGACAATAATAGTTAATAATAATATTAGTATTGATAATAATAATGATAATGATAGCCATAAATTGCATATAATAGTAGTGACAGGAAAAGGAAGTGGAAATGATAGTAAAAATGTTAGAAATAAAATTAACAATAATGATTAGAATAATAGTAATAATAATAATAATAATTTTAATAATAATAATAATAATAATAATAATAATAATAATAATAATTATAATAATAATAATAATAATAATAATAATAACAACAACAGCAAAATAATAATAATAATAATAATAATAATAATAATAATAATATCATTACTATTACTATTAATGATAATAATGATAATAACAATAACAATAATAATGTGGATGATGATGACGAGGATGAGGATGATGAGCGTGATGATAATAATATTATTAACAATACTAATGGTACGAAGAGTAACAATTATAATGATAATAATATTTATAGTACTAGTGCTATAACTACTATTAGAGCTTATAGTAGTATTAGTGACAATGATAGCAATAATAATAGTAATGATAATAATAATAATGGTAAAAATAATAATGATAATATAATAACAATAATGATAATGATAATAATGATGACGTTGATAATAACAATAACAATAATAACAACAAGAACAACAATGATAACAATGATAATCATTAACATCATCTGGTGCCTTCTTCACAATGAAGGTTTACAACTATATTTTCCCAAGCCCTTTTATTTTCAACCTTTCAATGTACCTCTCCAGAACATGAAAATCCCACTCAGTAGTGAACATCATCATCCTGCTTTCTCTTACGTCATACTCAGCCTCTTTTACCATCTATAATTCCTTCTATGACAAGATTAGCCCAACTTCCGCGAAAAACTTGTCCAGCTAACTGCATCTTTCTCTTAGCAAGGATATTCATCAAACTTTCCTATTGATAATCCTTCTGCATACTTTTCTTTATGTGTAACTCTGTCCATCAAATTTTCAGTAATTAATTATCTTATTTTTAAATTCATATTGTGATTTATTTTTAGAAATTCCTTACAGCCCTCCCCCCCCCAAAAAAAAAAAATATATATATATATATATATTTTTTGCCTTTCCTATTCTGGTCGTAACCTCTTCATCACCCTTACCTGATTCTGTGATCCAGCTAGTAAGATTGTTGAACTTTCTTGCCTGTTTTCTTCCATCGATATTAACAGCAATTCCCTTCCACTTCCCTTTACTAATTGCCAGAATGTTTGTTTCCTTGACATTTAGGGCCATGCCGTAGGTTGAATACTATAGGAGAAAGGATCCATAAAAAAAGCTAAAGCAATAACAACAACAGTAACGATAACTATAATGATAACAATGATAATGATAATAGTAACAATGATAATGTCAAAAAATATCATTGATAATAATGATATGAATGGCAATAATAATAATGAAGATGATGAATGATGCCGATTTAATAATGATTGTAATGATGATGATGATGGTGATAATAATAATAATAATAATAATAATAATAATAATAATAATAATAATAATAATGATAATAATAATGATAATAGTAGTAGTAGTAGTAGTAGAAATAGCAGCAACAATAATAATCAAAGTAATGATAATGATGACAGTAATAATGATGATAATGATAATGAAAGCAACCACTACTAATGATAATAATCTTTATAGTAATGATATTAATAATAATAATAATGATAATGATGATAATAATAGTAATAATAGTAACAAGAGTAATGATAATAACAAAAATAATATCAATAGTGAAATTAATAATAGTGGTAATGATATGAGTAATAATGATGATAATGATAATAATAACAGTAATAACAATGCTAATTATAGTAATAGTAATAACTATATTCATTAAATAATAGTGGTGATTATAATAATAATAATAATAAAAAATAATATACTAATAATGATAGAAATAATAATAATAGTAGTAATAATAATAATAATATAATAACAATAATAATAATAATGAAGATGATAATAAATAAATGATAATGATAACAATGATAATGATATTAATGATATTACTACTTTTACTACCGCCACCGCTATTACTAGAACGGCTTCTTTTACTACAATAATTCTACTACTAATAATGATAGCATGTGATAATATTAATAATAATTTTAATTCAACTAAACATTAATTATATCTAAACTGATACTAGACTAAAGAAGCAAGTATAACGAAATGAGAAAAGCAGAGCGAATGTTTCTCTCTCTAAAATGAATGGAAATCACGTAAATACAAATGGACTAATCAAGAAAAATATATCAAAATATTCTTACATTTTTTTCTATCGAAATTTATATCAGATAAGATAAGCCAATACTCAACTGAAACGTTACATGAAGAAACATTATCTTAATTAAATTCACCTCCAGCTAAGCTTTACCTTTCTGAAAAATTATGTTTTCGCCATGTTGCAACGCGGGAGAAATAACAGATGAGTCATGAACTGCGCAACGAATCATGTAGGTTAACACGCCCGGAAGCAAATGCTCTTAAAGTGTTTGGTTGCAAAAGCTTTTTATAAAATCCCGATTCAGACACTTACAGTTTTTAGCTTTTTAATATTTCAGAAGGAATAAAGGACACTGACACGTAATACTGGACTGGATTATTATGTTTAATGAAAATTCGTAATGATTACCTGGATAATGCACATGCACTTCGGCGCTTGTACTTGCTTTATACACCTTTCTGCCCGTGTATAGGATGTTCGTTGTGTTCATGTACTTTATTGCTTTTTTATTTTTTTTTTTTTTTTTTTTTGTTTGTGGTTTTTTGGTTTTTTTTTGTGTATGTTATGTGTTGTTATTTTTGGTTGTGTTTGGTGGGTTTTTGGTTTGTTGTGTGTGTGTTTGGGGTTTTTGGGTTTGTGTGGGGTTGTGGTGGTGTGGGGGTTGTGTGTGGTTTGAAAATTGTTTGAGTTTTTGGGATTTAATGGTAGGGGGTCCCCGGGGTCTTAATTGTTGGGGTTCATGTTAATTATTTAAAGGGCCTTTTAACGGGTTCTAAAAACAACTAAAAAAAGTTTTTTATTGGTTGTTTTGGGTTTATATGAGAGGGAATAATGTAATATTCAGATTTAAAGCAAATAAAAAATATTCAACATATCAAGTAATTTCTTTACTAAAAATAATAGTTTTCCCGTGTTAAAAAAGGGGAAAACCTGTTGTATTACTGTGAAGATAAAAATTACATTGGATTTTGCCAGTGAGGCGTGAAAACAACCCTTTGTATGTTTGCATTACCTTTTCTTATTACCAAAAAAAAAAGCAATACTGAGAGAAAGAGAGGAAAGAGAGAAAAAGAGAGAGAGAGGAGAGAGAGGGGAGAGAGAGAGAGGAGAGAGAGAGAGGGAAAAAGAGGAGAGGGAGGAAGAGGGGGAGGAGGAGGGGGGAGAGAGAGAGAGAGAGGAGTGATAGAGAGAGAGAGAGAGGAGGGGGGGAGAAGGGGGAAAAAAAAGAGAGAGAGGGAGGGGGAGAGAGGAGAGAGAGAGAAAAGAAAGGAGGAGAGAGGAGAGAGAGAGGAGGGAAGGAAGAGAGGGGAGAGAAAAAAAGAGAGAGAGAGAATAACCCCCTATCAATATTATAATTGTTCCCCTCATTCGATTCCCCATCGCCATCATAAAAAAGTGCGTTTTACACCATCCTATTTTTGCAGCGTTAGGACAACCAACAAAATGTGAATTTTACCGAAAGGAAAACCCCAAAAAGAAAAAATCTGAAAAGTTTTTCGAAGTATGGGAAACATTCTGATACACGTTTACGAAAACATTTTGGAAAGGGTGAAAACAGGCTGTTTGCAATTGTCAATAACCTTTTCGCCCCCAAAATCCATTCGTTATGGCCCCACGGCGTGGAAAAACAAAAAACACGGTTTTTTCGATATCCAAGCAATGTAAAAAACAAGGGTTTTTTTTCATCCCTAAGGGTTTTCTTGAACCTTCGCCCGTGGGGGTAAAAAAACGTGCGCCGCTTGGTTAGTCAAAAAAAAAAAATAGCAAGATTTCTGATGTGGCTTATCCGGGAAAAAAATATTTACAAACGTTTTAAAGAGTTTGCCGCACAGACAAAACATGACGTGGGTTTTAAAAAAGGCTGTCCTCTGCCCCTACCACACCACACACCAACCGGCGCGGCACACCCCCCAAACCACACACACAAATATATGATGATAATGTATAACATAAATTTTGTGTATGTACATTATCATCATATCATCAATCCTATTTTCCCCGCGACAGGGTTTGTGGGGGTGCCCAAGCCATGACCCCGGGGGTGTCCCCCCGGACCCCTCCACCCAGGATCGTCTCGCAAAGAGAAAAAACCCGAGGGCGTGCATCCCCAGGGAAGCGAGCTAGGTGCCCCCTATAGCCGAGTTTGGGAAAAACCCGGATTATGCAAGAAAAAACCCATGCAAGTAAAAAGTCCCTGAATAACAAGTTCCCCTGCAAGTAACAAGTCCATGCCAAAACCGTCGGTGCAAACCCCTTTGGTTGGGGACACATGGTCCTGCAAACCTTTACCCCCTGATCCGGGGGAAGAGACTTGTTTTCAAAAAAAGGGATCAAGACAAGATCCAAGGCATAGTAGCTTCCCGGTTTTTGTTTTTATAGAGCAAAACGCGCATCAAGGGGCCTTTAAGATACAGAGCTTGGGCCCCCTGCATAGGGCCAATCTCCCCCAAAGCTCTTGTTGATCAAGTTCAGGGGTCCGGGTTTTTTTCCAGCCAATGCTCCTGAATCTTTTGGTCTTGGTCCAGGGCCTCTAGGGGGGGGCCCAAGGGCTTCGCCTCATTGCTAAAAAGCATCAAGAAGCCGCTACCATAGACCCCGGGGCCAGATAGGATAAAAAACATCTCGGGCAAAGTCAAAGGTCAGTCAAAACCTTTTGAGGTCGTATAGGCTGTAAGCAACCCACGACCAAAAAAAAACGGGGGGGGGCGTTCCACAAATTATCGAAGCGCTAATATACCGTCATTGTGGACTTGCTAGGAGTGAACCCCAGGACTGCTCCGGGTCTCTGATGCCTCAGTAGGTAGTCCAGATCCGTTTCAGAAGAATGTGGGCAAAAAAATTGGGGCCTGATATGCTGGGGGGTATAATGCCACGGTAGTTGTTTACAGTCCAACGATCCCCCCTTTTTCCTTTTAGAGGGGGAAACCCCGCCCTCAGCAGGTTTTGGGGGAATGGTTTACCAGGGGGCTGCCAGATGACGTCATATCTTAAAAATTTGGGGTTACCCCGTTTTAAAATTTGGGGATTTCACATTTTGCCCGGGTTTTTCCCTTTCTCCCTCAGCGGAACATAAAAAAAAACAAAACCCCCCAAAAAAAAAAACCCCCCCCCAAGATTTCTGAGTACTAACACCCTATCACCATTCGAAAAATTACCAAAAGAAAAAGTAAGGAATCAGTTTTAATCAATATGATGCCAATGAAAGTTTTTAACATATGAGTTGGAAAAACCGTGGAAAAATCGGGTTTTCCCCCCCCCCTTTTTGACACCGCCTTTATTTTTTGGCTACGCAGAGAATCCTTTTATTAGTCGCAAGGACGTCACAAGACTTCGTCACTCATACGCCCCCAAACGTATGAGTGAGTTAAAAACACAGTTTTAAATGGACTTTAAAAAGTTCAATCTTAAAAAAAACATTTTTGAATTTGAACATATCCCCCCCAAAAAATTATTTTGTTTTTTGGAAGAACTTCAAGGGCTTTAGAAAGAAAAATTTTATTATTTTGGTTTTGGAAACCAAAGTAAAAAATTAAACTTTGAATCTTTTTAATTATCCCAAAATTTTTTTATTAATCGAAAAAATAATTCCCGAGGTGTACCCCCCTTTTACATAACAATGATATCAAAACAAAAATTTTATGCATGCTTAGCAGTTAATATATACACACGAAACCCATTCGCGAGACGGGCTCCAATATTTCCCATAAACCTCGTATAGGACAACCCAAGTCAAATTTTCATGACTTTAAGGTCGATTTTTAAAAATTGCTTAGCATTTTTTAAAAAAATAATAATTTTCACAAAAAACTATATAATGGGTGGCTTGGGTTTTTAGATTTACTACAAGCAAGTACTAAAAAAACATGGAAAGGGGATACAATCAGACTTTTTATTAGATTATCAGACTTTTTAGACCCACATATGGAGCAAAATTAGCAAATAACTTGTGAAAATGGCATTGTTCATGCTCAAATTTCGACATTTCCCATTTTCCCCCCTTTTTTTAAAAAGACAACCACCCTCATTTTTGTAAAAAAATAAAAAAAAAACCCACTTTTATAGAAAAAGAAAATAATACTGAAATTTAAGCCATTTAAAAAAATGAAAAAAAAAAATACTAATTTGGCATATTGTTTTCCCGAGAGAAAAATAATGCCCTTGCAATTTTTTTAAAGATAATTAAAAGAGACCAAGAAATATGTTTTTTGATTTTACAAAAAAAAAGATAAGAAAAACATTCTCAAAGCCTTTAACATTTTCGAATGAAATAAAAAAAGATCTCATAAAGGAAAAAATAATAAACCCAAAGAAAATCACAAAATGGCCAATAAAAATCATGGTAAAAGCAGTATAGCAACTTTCTCGAAAGGGTTCAAAAAAGAAAAAAAAGTAAATATATTTAAAAAAAAACTTTAAAAATCAAAGTCTGAGTCAGAAAATCATGGTCGGAATAAAGGGGAATTCCTCAACAGGAAAAAAAAAAGGGGGCGACGATTGCCTTGCCCCCAACATCTCTCAGTCCCCCACAATTCATTGGGAAACTTAATAAAAGTTGGTCCCTAACTCTGTAAAAGTACCCCCCGGAAAAAACCTTATTTTCGTTTTTTACCCCCCCCCCCTAAAGGAACCGCCTGCCGCGGGGGGGGGGGGGGGTTGAGGTCCCAATGATTTGGTGAGCCGGGGGCCAGAGGGCTACCCATACTGGAGGGGGGCACCAGGGGGATAGACCCCCCCCCCAAAGGCTTCCTGGTGCACCAAGGCCAGAGAGGGGATGGTGTAGCCACCCCTGGTTCATTCCATCTTGGACCCGGGAGAAACTCTCCCCCGTGTCTTTTCCGTGCGTGGGATCCCCCTTTAACCAGGAGGGGCAGGGGGTCCTGGAGGTTGAGCGATGCTGCACGCTGCGCCCCGCAGTAGCAACACACCCCTTTTGGGCCTTTTTTCTGGTTAGACGGATGGCTTGACAAGGCCCGGTAAGCAACGGGGTGGTCAAATAGGCTAGGGTCAACAGTTTTTTTTAGTCGGTTAGGATAGGGTCCCGCGGGGGCGCCATCAGTACGTAATAGGGCTGGATATTTCCCCCATTTTTTTTTTTCCCCGGGCTGTGGGAGATTTTGGCCCCAAAATATAGTTCCCCCCATTCGAATCCAGGGGGTGGGGGGGGGGGAAAGGGAAAAATTTTTAAAAGAATTTCCAATGAATGGAATTTTTTAAAAATTTAC
>NC_051389.1:26366957-26369845 GCF_015228065.2 Penaeus monodon
CATCAAGGCCTTGAAGACACATAGCTTGGTCCTTCTGCATAGGTACCGATATCTCCAAATGCTCTTGTTGATCAAGTTCATGGCTCCTGTTGCCAGGCCAATGCGTCCTGAATCTTGGTCTTGGTCCAGGAGACCTCTAGGCCTAAGGGCTTCGCCTCATTGCTAAATGCATCAAGAGCCGCTACCATAGACCCCAGGGACTCAGATAGGATAGCAACATCATCGACAAAGTCAAGGTCAGTCAAACGCCTTCTTGAGGTCGATATGGGCTGTAAGCAACCCACGACCAAACTCACGACGGCGTTCCACAATTACTCGAAGCGCTAATATGCCGTCTATTGAGGACTTGCTAGGAGTGAATCCAGACTGCTCCGGTCTGTGGTGCCTTAGTAGGTGGTCGCAGATCCGTTTCAGAAGAATGTGGGCGAAAACTTTGCCTGGTATGCTGAGCAGTATAATGCCACGGTAGTTGCTACAGTCACAACGATCCCCTTTCTCATTCTAGAGAGGGATGACCACCCCCTCAGCAGGTCAGGGGGAATGGTACCCCAGACAGTCATATCTGCATGCAAGCCCCGAGCCATTGGTTCACCCCCAGCCTTTAGAAGTTCAGCAGGGATATCACATATGCCTGCAGCTTTCCCTTCTCCCTCAGCGAACATAAACAAACAAACAAACAAGCTCTTCCAAACTCAAGATTTCTGAGTTATCTAACACCCTATCACCATTCGAAAACTACCAACAGCAATGTAAGGAATCAGTGTAATCAATATGCATGCCAATGAAAGTTTTTAGACATATGAGTTTGTGAAAAACCGTGGAAAAATCAGATCCACCCCCCTATTGACACCGCCTTATTTTTGCGTATGCGCACTAGAATGCTTTTACGTCAGCAAGGACGTCACTATAGACTTCGTCACTCATACGTCACCAACGTATGAGTGAGCTTAACACAGTATTAATGGACTTTCAAAAGTCCAATCTTAAAATAACATTTTTTGAATATGAACAGTATACCCCTAAAATTAGTTTGTTATTTGGAAGAACTTCAAGTGGTTTAGAAAGAAAATTTTATTATATTGGCTTTCTGCGAAACAAAGCTAACTAATTACATTGAATCTCTGTTAATTATACCAAATTATTATCTAATCGCAAATAATTCTTCGAGGTGCTACCACCTTTACGTACGCAATGAAAAAAAAAAAAAAATAGCCATACTCTAGCAGTTAATACTATACACACTGAAACCTTATTCGCTGAGACAGTCTCCAATATTTACCATAAAACCTACCGCAGTAGGGTCGTCTATAGACGACCCCAAGTTTAATTTTCATGACTTTAAGTCAACTTAACAAATCTGCTTAGCATTTTTGAAAATATAATTCAAAATAACTATATAATGGGTGGCTTTAATTTAGATTTACTACAAGCAAGTACTCAAAACATGGTAAGGATACAATCAGCACATTTATTAGCACTATATCAGCACTTTATTAGACCACATAGGGAGCAACAATATAGGAAATAACCTGTGAAATGGCATTGTTCATGCTCAAATTCCGATCATTTCCTATTTTCTCCCTTTTTTAATAGACCAACCACACCTGCTTTTGTAAAAAATTTAAAAAAAACATCCGTATGACAAATAATACTGAAAATTTAAAGCCGGTTCAAAATGAAATAAAAAATACTAATTGGCATATATGATTCCCGAGATTAAATAATGCCCTTGCAATTTTCAAAGAAAATTAAAAGAGACCTAAGAAATACGTTTTCTGATTATTACAAAAACGATAGAAAAACATATTTCTCAAAACCTTAACATTACGAAAGAAAAAAAAAAATCTCATAAGGAACATAATAAACTCCACGAAAATCACTAAATGGCCCAAAAACTCATGGTAAGCGTATAAACACCCTTTAATCGAATGATTCAAAAAGAAAAAAGTAAATATATTAAGAAAAAAAACTTGAAAAAATCAAAATCCTGACGTCAGAAATTATGGTCGGTAATAAAGGAAGTCTTCAACAGGAAACCAGAGACGACGATTGCCTTGCCTCAACATCTCTCAGTCCCCCCGCAATTTAGTGAACACTTAAAAAAAGGCAGTCCCTCACTCTGCTAAAGTACCCCCCCAGAAACCTTATTCTCGTCTTACCTTCCCATGTGATGTACGAAACCTTAGTTTCAGACAAGTCACCATTACAGAGATACAAAATATAAATATTTCTCTCACGACAGTGCTCCAGACTATGATGATTATCCGGGAAAAAAATTAAAGCTTCTCCTTCTACTACTCTTTCACCAATATTCCAAAGAATTACTGTAATAGATCAATAACACTTTGGAGTATTCAAATATTGAATTTGCTGTCGTGAGACCAATTTATAAATCTGGAGATGATGCAGATGTAAAAAACTATCGACCGATATCAGTCTTAAATTTCTTAAGCAAAATTTTGAAAAGGTTGCTTACCTAGTTAATGGAACATTTAAACCAAACAATATTCTTTCTAGATGCCAGTATGGATTCCGTCCTTTAAGATCCACAGAAAATGCTTACAAAACTTACAAAACAATGTCGTGTTGACGGTTTTTGACGAAACAGTTTACAATCAGCGTGTTTTTAGACCTAAGCAAGGACCATACGATTCGTCCAATAAACTTGATCATTATGTGGTCTGTAACCCCAAAAACTCAAATAGTTTAGAAGCTGGGATAAATTGTTTATGCAGCGGGTAAAAATGAATAAAAGCTTTTCATCACAATGTAAAACCTTATGCGGGAGTCCACAAGGGTTTAACTTTAAGCCAAATTTCTTTTCATATTATACATAATGATATTTTCACTCAGCCAAAACTCATTTTTTCTTATATGCCATGACTCCA